>NC_072732.1:6394047-6445589 GCF_026930045.1 Uloborus diversus
CCATCTTAACTCGTTTTCTTCTTCTCTCGAGTTTTTTTCATCAGTAAGAATACTATAATTTAACTCACTGAGCAGGAATGTTATTAACTAGACTTATTTCCCGTTGAAAGAGCTCAATTTGTTGAAATTGATGGAGGGGGTGAGGTTGATTTTCATAGAGGAGAAATTCCACTAGGTTGAAATTTACGGAATTGCAAATAATGAAAAGCTTTGAAAACGAATCTGTATCGGATTTTAATCTTTTCAGTAAAAGAGCAGACTTACTGATTTTTCTGGAAAAATGAAACGCTAAAAAATAATTGTTTTTCTACCCGTGAACATAAAGTGACTTTTGAGTCGCAGCTCTTTTCTCTCTAAATTTGTTGCACTGTTTTTTTTCCTCAACTTGCCCAATCTTCATCAGTTGCTCCACATATTCTTCGTCTACTGCTACATTCGTCTCCAATGAGAACAATTCTTTCGATGACTCTAAAAATGGATTCTCATGTTTAGCTATTTCTTTTCAAGACCTTTCTTGAAAACATGCTTTGGAAACTTAACATTTCTTCATTGCGCATATGCAGCGTTTCTTTAAATCAGCAAAGGTAACTTTTTCAAACTGTGTAATTAAATCGATATTTTGAAGGCCAGCCAACATCCATCTTCTTAACGCAGTTGGATCTGTGAAAGACCAATAGCCCCACCATCTCCTTTCACTATCGCATTGTTTTGCTTAGCATGGTCCGATCCAATTAAAGAAAACACATTGTCTTTTTTACAACAAACGTTCCTTTTTCAAAGGCTTTGTGTACGTCTGGAAGGTTTGTGGGTTAAAGAAAAAGATTTTGAGCAAAACCTGTTAACCATCCAGTGTAGTTACCGAAGTATATGTATAGCTTATAGCAATAAAAGGAAACAAAACAAACACACACACAAACAAACAAAATCAACTCCTTCAAAGTTTCAGTAAAGATACTAAAGTTGGATGAAACCTATGATTTAATAAACTTTAATTTTAAAAGCACCAGCTTTAATACGGTGCTCCAAAACTTGAATTTGTTTATATAAATGTTTTTTTTTATATATATAAAATGAGAAAAAGCTTACTGATGATCAATTGGGTGAAGGATAATTAACAACAGCAACAATAATAATAATAATAAACAGAAATTTAAAATTCAACTTTAAATTTCTTTCTATTAGAATTATGTTATTAGAATAGTAATGAAATTGATTTTTCCCTTTTTTCTTCAAGTTCTTATTCTATTATACCCTTCGCAAATAGTTTCAATTATGCGTGCTCAATCATTTAAAACGAGGGATATCATGGCCGGATAATTGGACAGTTCGGGCAATTATAGAGTTCGGATAACTGGAACCCTACTTTGATATAACACTAATGTAATGTATCTTTAAATTCAGAAACCTGTATTTCTGTTATGGGGGGGGGGGGGAATTCACTTTAGGGAACTCACAATTTAAAAATATCGATTTTTTTTTTAAAAACCACTTTTTGTGAATATTTCTGAAAATAGACATTTTTTGGAGCTTTAAATAGTAAAAAATGTAATAAACATCCATGGAATGACACAACCAATGATTTAAAAAATTATAATAACGAAAATTTAAAAAGAATAGCCGTTTTTGGTTTTGGACCAAAAATGGCTGTCAGGGGGGGGGTTTAGGGGGGGATTTTGGAATACCTCCCCTTTTTAAAATTTTTATCTATACAATGTCTACAAGCATGCCGAGTTTCATAATTTTATCACAATTTGCAGTTTATTCCCCCATAGCCCCTCGACTACGTAAGCCATCTGTAATGATTTTTGTATCGTTACTTGTTAACAATCCTTTTCCATTAAATCAGAAATGCATTTCCGCTCCTTCTACTTTTCTGACAAAGTAGAACTAAATAATATGAGAAGACGAGAACAATCATTGAACTTCAGCTCAAAATAGGTGGGCTCTTTAAACATTTTTCAAAAATTTATTATAATCAGTGCCAAAATTTCGTAACTTAAGAACGCTCGGTCCAGACTCGACATAACCACACACACACCAGAAAAGTCGGTAGAAGTACGTTTAAAAATCTTTTTTTAATTTACTTAAATATTATGACAAGTACTACTTCAATTTATGAAAAATTCTTTTGGTGCTCATTGACTTCACCGGTGGTTCAGAATAAGAAGTCTGATTGATTAATCCGTTTGTGGACATCTGTCTTAGAAATGTTAACTCTTTTTCCGCATCACCACTGAGGTAAGAGTTCAGATGCGTTTTTGTTCAGGGGGTATCGCCAGGAGCCCTAGTCCCCATCAAGACTTGATCTTAAGCCTTGATCTACCGTTTTTAGTAAGTTGTAACGCTGCGAATGCATCAGAATGAAAAACTCTAGTGCATTAAGGTGTCCCCCCCCCTCAAAAAAAAAAGAAAGTCGATGCTTCAAGTCGCACACCCTCTTATAATTCTCCTTTTATTTCAAAACAGTTGTAAAAAAAGTTTCATATAATTTGTACAACAGCAACATCTGAATGTGCGAACCAACACTGTGTACCAGGCCGAACACGAAACAAAAAAGCTTTCATCGGAAGTTTGAAATTTCATATTGATGAAACGTTGGCCCTATATCAGTGGCGTGTCTAGCATGGTAGACAACCGGGGCGGTAATTTGTGGTGTCATCCCCCCCCCCCGCCACAACCGCCCACAAACACAACAAAAACGTTTATTATTCTATGTAAGCATCAAATTCGTGCAATCACCAGTCCAAGCACTGACAATATAAACCTAATAATGAGTACAGTAAAGTAAGAAGTAACAACGTCAGAAAAGCACAAATTGCAGATTATTGCAGACAAGTGTTTCGGCTTTACAGGGAACGCCTTTTTCAGTGCAAAAAGTAATGAGCTTATGGATGAAAAGACATCTGACAAAATCTTTCGTCGGATGGGTTGCCGCTGTTCAAATTATATGAAACTTTTCTTTTACAACTGTTTTGACATAAAAGGAAAAATATCGGGGGTTAGAGACTAGAAACATCGACATTCATTTTTTGGGACACTCTACTGCACATATTATATTTTCTATTAAAGTTCTATTTATTATCTTTTTAATTAATAAGTTAATAAGATTTCTTTCTGCACGTAAAGATAAATTTTTCTGTAGATTTATGAAAAACATTCCTTTTAGATGTAAATGTTTCTTATATATTTTTTAAACTTTTATTACTAGAAACGATATATCAGCAGTACGTGTCATAATAAAAGGCAAGGCGGCTAACATTTAAATTAATGACATTCTAAAAACTATTTACGCGCCAATCTTGCAAAGCTTCTCTAGCAATAAATCCAATTTTCGCGAATAATTTCGTTCCCCAAGCCAATATTCCACAATCAAAATAAACTTTCCACAATCTGACAAATCTTAAAAATAAGTTAATTTCAGTATTTCCTCTTTGTTTTTATATACTAGGTGCAGATATGACGTCATTTTCTGCTCTGTATAGTCAGTATTGCTTTATGATGTACAGTTATACATTCAAAAATATATTAGAAACCGTCGTGTTAAGAAAAGGAAGAGGAGGCAAAAGGTTCAACCAAATTATTTAAAGTCTAAATTTTCTACAATTAGTGGTGCCAGTGTTAAAAATGTTTGTGAATGTTGGGTAGATTGGTAATGAGATACGAATTTTAAAAAAAGAGGATGCAAATTTACAATACAATCATTTCTTTTTTTATAAAATGAGGCTTAAACCCTATTTTTCTTGACTTTTTTTCAGAAAAACAAGAAATTTTATCAAAAGCTCTGTTTTTGACAACTTTTGAACTGAATATTGTGGTTAATGAAATTTTGCTCCCCAAGTTTCCTTTAAATATGAAATATGCATCTAAAAAAATAGAGAAAATCAAATTAAAAAGAAAAAATTGGTGCCCAAGAAGTGATTTTTGTGTTTCAAATATTTACGACTAAAAAATACAACGTCCTCTGTATTTAAACTATTCAGAATTTTTCAACACAACTTTACATATTACTTCCCCTCATAAAGGTCTGTAACTCATAAAAGTTTCAGAACTGTATCTTCAAAAAAAAACAAAAGATTTTCATATTACATTGTAGCTTTAAAGTTCCATTCTTACAAAATAAGATGAGAAAGTTCATTTATTTGGAATTTTTACTTTTGTAAAATAAATCAATCCACCCTATGAAAATCATTTTTAATCAATAATTAATTTTCAACTCTGGAAAGTGAGGTGTCAAGGTACCTTCACTACTGGAAATGAGGGGGCAGCCGCCCCCTCTGCTCACCAGAAACGAGCCGCCTATGTTGGGTAGACCCACACATCACTTCTACAGAAAAATGCACTTGATTTGAAGAAATTGTGTGACTCAATCAGATGTATCTCGTTAAAAAGTATCAGAAGAACATTTTCAAGCAGATCATTTTGAAAATGAGACGTTTGCTATCAAAACCAGCTCATTCCATTTTTGGAAATTTTACGGGAGCGACAAAAAACTTCTCACGTTCACATTTCTAAAGCTTTTTTTTTTTCTTAAATTTTTAATTGTAGTTATAACCGTCTGGAATTTGATTGGTTTTTCATTTCCATTCCAGGTGCATTAGCTTGGGAGTAATTACACTAATTAGGTTGGAATGAGCTGATTTTGGAGCAAAAACACGATGTTTCATGCTTTTTTTTTCTGCTTTTTGTTTAATTAACTTCTGTGAATTTTTTTTTTTTGGTTTGCCAATTAATATTAATTTGTGTCTTTACGAGTTTTAAATAAATGACATCCACTTAAATTTCCAAATGTTCTGAAATTTTATAATTGAGACAAACTTTAGTATAATGTGAAACAAAAAAAAAAAAAACATAAATTGCAACGCCACATGGAACAGAAAGTTATTTTATTTATCAAAGAAAAATAATAATGTCAATAAAATGCAGAAAGCAAGGAGAGAAAGGAAATAGTGAATATTAATTTTGAGGGGGTATTCGGAGGGGTCTTACAGAGGTGGAACTGTTCCTCCTTATGTCGTCTTCTGAGCCTCCTCGCGCCTTGCAATACAGGGCATACCATGTTCCAGGGATTTCCTTACTTGAAAACATATACATAACACATCAGAATACGTCTTTTATTATTATTATTATTACATATAAATATTGTTTTCTTTAGAAACTTTTTTCCGAATCTTTTCCTTCGATTCCCCGGAACTGCTCCCTGTTTGAAGCTCTCCTTGGCTTATCCTTATAAATGTTTCGGTCGTCACGACACCTCCGCTTGACCCCACCAGGCAGGGGTGTTCACGGGGGGGGGGGCGGGGAATTATGGCGCAAATGTATAATCCAACTCTTTGAGGGGAATTTTAAAAATGTATTTATTTAAATTTATTTATTGATTTATTCTTAATTTAAATTATTTATTTTATTTTATTCTGTATATATTTATTTTATTTATTTATTTAGTTTGTGTGTGTGTTTGTGGTATGTCATTGGCGTAGCACAAAACTTTTCTTATAAAATAATACAAATAAGAATAATTAAAATAATAAATAAGCAAAAAAAAACATTAAAAAAATTAATAAAATAAAAAAGAGAGCTAAAAATTTAAAAAAATGAAAGAGGGTCGAGAAAATTAGGGGGGGGGATTCGCGCCATTGGATTCGGAAGGGGGGGTGGCACCCCTGCCACCAGGAGAGCTCGGGTCTTGTGGTGGGGGGGATTTATATGGCCTGGTGAGTAAAGCAGCTTACCCAGCGCCACCTAGATAGGTCAAGGCCACGACGCTCAGAAAGCAGGTGTTATGACGTCACACAGAGCAGGGAATGAAGAAGATTTGTTGTTTACGAGAGACGGTTATTGCTGTGATGTTCTGAGCGTTACCTTTGTTCAATACATATCAAAATGTTAGCTGCTGATATTTTTATTTTCTGTGTTTGAATCTGTGAAACTGTCTTAATGGTTTATACATGCTGTGTGCCGAGGTGTAAAGGAAATTATCCAAATACACCTAAAGTGCAGTTGTTTTCCTTCCCCAAAGATGACGAACTCAAACGAAAATGGATCAGTGCAATAAATCGACAGGATTTCATTCCTACGAAGTACACGAAGGTAAGAAAATATTTTAAAATTTTCAAAGTTTAACGTAGATGTTTTCTTTATCATATTATGAACTGAAATTTTTGCATGCTTCGGCCGCAATTTCTAGACTGGAATATATTACATAGGTGTATTTTGGACTTTCGACTTAAAATGGGCTTTTATTCTTGGTTCAGAATAATATTAAGCATTATTTTTATTCTTTACGGTCAAATGAAATGATATCCCTAATATAATTGGGTGGGAAAAGCTCTCACTTCCCAAAAGTTTGCCAAGATGCTACTAAGGCACATCATTTGGTACTTCTTGTCAGCTAAATCATTTAATACTTACTTATCACTACATTTTTTATTTTTTTTTAAAGTAGCTAACGTGTTTGACATTAAAAAAAATAACTCTTCTTTTCGTTATTTTGGGAATAAATAATATCAACATCTTATAAACAGAATAGTTTGTTGTTGCTCATGAATGAGCTAACAGTTAGCAATTGAAATTAGTAGTTAAGCAAACTAATTCAGATTAAAGATGCATAAAAATTCTCTGAAAGCCAGGACCGTCATTTCGGATTATTCCGGGGGTCAAAGGGTATGTATTCTATGAAAATTTAAATGAAAAACAATAAAAATCACCAAAGTTGGCAAAGCCAGAGGGGGTCGTTGACCCTTCTTAGTTGATGATTCCCAACCTGGGGACGATCACCTCAAAGGAGCAATGAGTGTTTGGGGGGGGGGGGGATAATAAAAAGACTGCAAATATTGAAATTGAAAACCAATACGAAAGCTATTAAGTTCAGTCAAGGTGAAAAAGAAGCAAATGTATGAGGAAAAACAAGTTTTATTTATTTATTTGTGCAGTTTAAAAGTGACTGGATGAAATTGCTTTCCTATCTACATTTTACTTAAAATTAAAATTAGTCATTTATGTTTTCAAAAATGTTGATGTTGACTTGTGCCAACTTTCTGTTTTCTTCAAAGAAGAAGAGGGGGGGGGGGTATGGCTGTTAGTCAACCTCTAAAGGGGTGCGATGATCTCAAAAAGATTGGGAATAACTTCCCAAAATATTGGGCCTGCTAAAAATTATTTATTGTAGTGGAATTTATTAATGTTAAACATAGATAGCTAGAACTGATATGTGTAAGATATAGTCTTGCCTATTTTCCTTATTGTATTTAAAATATGTCATCTTGAAATGAATTAAATGATTTTACTCAAATAATATATTTTGTTTATTTTCTCTCCTTCAGGTCTGCGAACAACACTTTCACGACAGCGACATTCGTAAAGAGGCAGAGTGTTATGATGACAGAACCGGCAAAAAAGTTACTGCACCTTTGAAACGTTTTCAACTAAATGAAGGTGCAATTCCAACCATATTTCCTGATTGTCCTGCCTATATGTCTTCCAACAAAATTGTTCGCGAGGACCCTGAAAAACGCATTAAACCAAGCATTAAATGACAGCTTGAAAGTTCAAATGGAGTGGGACGCAAAAAACACATTTGATTCACTAACAGGTTTATGTAACGTATTGCAAGGTAAACAAATTCCAAGACCTTGGGAATTCATCAAGAAAACTGATTTGATAATATTTTTATGGATTGAACTCCAACCTACGCCAAATTTAAAAGCTTCAGTCATAATTGATGAAAATTTGGAACTAAAAGTGCATCACCAAAACATACTTATTCAAAAACTGGGAAGCATGAAATTTCCTAATAAAGTGAAAAATATCAATGACATTTTTCAAGTATTAGAAACTCTCCCTTCTGACAACATGAAAAGTAAAGGACAGCTTGAAGACATGGTTTCTTCATTTTCAAAGATGTTGCTAGGAATGTCTTTGGAGGAAGATGAAGAAAAATTAAACGTCTTGAAATTTGCTTGTGAGCAAATGAAACTTTCTTTGCAAGCAAAAGAAAGCCTCCGATATTCGCCAGAGACCATGATTTTTGCTTGCATTCTGTACACAATATCTGCACATGCTTACAGGTTCCTCAGAAATTCGTCACATCTTGTTTTCCCTCATCCAAGAACAATTCAAAGAATTTGCTCCTCATTAAACATCAATCCCCAATTTGAAGGTATGAATTATTCAAATTATTTAAAATCTAAAATGTCTTACCTTGATTCATCTGATAAAATTGTTACTATAATGCTTGACGAAATCCATATTAAACCATACTTGGATTATAAAGGTGGTCATATTGTTGGTATGGCTCAAAATATGGAGACCGTAGCAACAACTGCCCATGTTTTAATGATCCAAAGCCTTCTTTCCTCTTATAAAGAAGTAGTTAAAATTGTTCCCGTCAAAAGTATTACAGCAGAGGAATTGCATAAATTTATTTTAAATTGTATTATATCATTAGAAAATTTAGGTTTCTTTGTAATAGCAGTTACAACTGACAATAATTCCATCAACAGAAAATCTATGCATTTTTTTTCTTCTCCTCCTGAACTGAGCATTGTATATCCACATCCTGTAGATAATAATAGACCATTATTTTATGTAATTGATCCTGTCCATATATTCAAATGTATTCGCAACAATTGGCTAAATCAAAAAAAATTGTGAACAAGCTTTTTACTTTCCAGATTTTAATAATTTTAACCAACCTCTTAAAACTGCTACTTTTTTATCTTTGAAAAAACTACATGAAATAGAAAGTGTAAATTTGATCAGTTATTCCTACAGTTTGAATAGAAAATCTTTGTTTCCTACTAATTTTGAAAGACAAAATGTTAAATTAGTTATGAATGTTTTTAATGAATATGTTGTTCAAGCTTTGTATAAAGTTGGCAAAGAAAAGAATATACTCAATGCAGAAAATACTGCTAAATTTATTCAGATTATTTATCGTTGGTGGTCCATTGTTAATGTCAAAACCCCATTTAAAGGACTGAGACTCCGAGATGACTTCCAGCAACCAGTTTCAGACTCCCATTCAGAGCAAATAAAATTTCTGAATAAATTTGTTGAGTGGTTAGATTACTGGAAAGTTCAAAATTGTTCCAGTGGAACTCTAACAAGAGAAACCCATTTAGCCTTAACCCATACGACGCGAGCCCTTATTGAAATGTCAAAATATTGCCTTACTGATCTTAAATTTAAATATTTTTTATTTGATAAAATTCAAACAGATTCCTTAGAGGAACGTTTTGGGAAGTACAGGTCTTTAGCAGGTTCACAGTATTTAGTATCAATGCGCCAAATATATGAGGCTGAAGCAAAGATACGGATTCAGAACCTTCTTCCCTTAACCTTAACATCAAGTATTTATGGCTTAATTAATATTAAAGATGTAGATGATCCAGATAGTGATAATGTACAACTTAATGAATGCTGTACAAACTTTGATTTAAATGTTTCAGATTCAGATTTTAAGAGTGTGGAGAATCTATTGCCTGTTTTGATCTTTATATCTGGTTATTGTGCTCGTGTTGCTTTGAAAAAGTTAAAATGTCAGCTCTGCAGACCTTTTTTAGTCACAGAAAATGAGTTAATTGTAGACAAAAATTATGACTTAATTATTAATATGGATAGAGGAGGATTACTCTATCCTCAAGAGCAAGTGGTAAATGTTGTTACTTGTTGTTATATCATTGTACAAAAATTAATCTCGAAGGAAAGTGAAAAAGAATTTCTGGGTGGCATGAATCATAGACAAACAGTTGTTAATTTAACTATGAGACATGCAATTCCAAATGAGCTTTTTATTGACAGCTGTGAGAACCACAGTGCATATACAATTATAAAATATTTGGCCTTCTCAGCTACTAATTCATTTTTAAATAATTATTGCAAGAAGGTAAATGATGTTAAGAAATCAAATGAGACAAAAGCGAACAAAAAAAGAAAGCTTGCAACAGTGTCATCATGTAATAAATTGCCAAAGGAGTAGTTGTTCATATTATTTACAAAGGCATTTCAGTGTGAACAGATTATGTTATGAAATATTTCCTTACGTTCATATAATTTTCACTTAGCATTGTGTTTGTATGTTCTTTAAACGGCTTTTAATTTCTAGTGTCTTGTCATTTTACTTTCCCTGATTAAAAAATGTATATTTATGAGGAGTTCCCCTAGTATTTGCTAAATACATTAGTTTTAAAATTTTACAATATTTATCTACTAGGGAAGATATAACTTTAAAATTTACATGCACTTCTTACCATGACTTTCTGCCACCAAAGTAATCCTAAGAAATTAAAAATGTATTTTTAACCCATCACAATAAATTTGACACTGTGGTTTAAATATTTCATATATTCTTTACTGTAGTGTGTCAGCATGTGCAGATTTTGTATACAGAAGCCAATTTTTTACGTGTGCATAATTTTACATTTAAGCTTTGTGTATCCTTCAGTTTTTGTAAAACTATCTTTCTTTATTGTTTTACTTTTAATGAGGAGAAAATATTTTTGATGAGGTATCACAACATTTAATGACATGTTATATTTGGCAAACATTTTCAAAGTTATACATACATTTGTTTTCGAACATAACATTTATTTTACATACATTTGTCTTGTTCTCACATTTGAAGAAGTTATTTATTACCATTCAAAAAATATCAGGAAAAGTTTTTTTATTTGTATTGTTTTTACATTTTTAAATAAAATAATTTTGTTATATTTTGTCTCTTTATTCTTGTTTATTTTATTAAACCAAACTCTTGTTTTCCAAAATATGGGCAGGTAATTATTTATCTATATGGCAAGTAAGTGTAATAATTTCTATTTCCGTTATGAAAAAGTTAAAACTACGCTTATTCCATTGTTTTAGCTGAATATTTTCTAAAATGCTTTTTAAGTGGGACTTTAAAATATGAGCTGTAAGTAAAACACAGCTCAGGAATATATTTTGAAATAAAAGTTTTTAAACGTTTTACATTCAGAAATAAGGCAATAATTTTGATTTATGGAATAAGAAAAGTAAAAAAGAACAAAATAACCGGTGCTATGTATTGGAGTAGATTGGTCAACTTTAATGAGTTTGCATCTGTTGCCCTGTTGATATTTTTAATGTTTGCGTAAACGAAATTTTTCCGAGACTAGTTATTTTCAATCGCTATCGCTAGTCAATTCCCTGCTCTGAGTGACGTCACAGATGACTGCCGTGGCCTTCTCGTATCTAGGTGGCGCTGGCTTACCCCGGACCAGGAAGGGGAGCCGACTTTCCTCCTCAGAAGCTAAAAATGAATTTTATCAGTTTCTCTTGGGTTTTAGGAGGGAGCTCTTTGACCCGAGACCCCCCTTGACTTGTTCGGTTTCTGGTCCGACTTCTTCCTGCAATAGAGAGAAGAGAGATTAATTCGAGAATCTTTATCTATCCCCCCTCCTTTTTTGCGTTAATTTTGCTGTTTTCCAAAATTTATTAAGTATATTTCAGAAGTATCAATTTGTTTTCATTTTGGACAGGGACATCGTCTATTCTTTGAAGTTTTCTTCTTTTTCTATCAGAAAGGTCGCTAAATCCTTTACTTCTCTTCTTGTTTCTCTGGCTTTTGAACTTGGAATAAATATTGATCATTTCATCATTTTCTGAGGTCCCCCTCCCCTCCCCCGTGATATGACTGTTTCGAGTCGATGGAGTTCAGTTTTCAATGGAAAGTTTAGTCACATCTACATCTGTTAGCTATTGAAATCGCGAATGAATTAAAAACTTTCTTAAATACTTTCAAGAGAAGAAGTTGAAATACGCAATGCAATCAGTTTGCACTTCCTATGGATTAAGACTCGTGTTTCAAAGAAATGTCAAGTGTAAACTGGAAACATTAAAAATCTATGCATTTTATCCTGGCTCTAAAAAGTTGACATGGACATCAAAAGTTATCCCAAACAAGTGATGGGTTCTTGAGATATAATATTAATGAAAAATATTTTCTTCAATGATGGATGATATAATGTAGTGTATCATTTAAATAGACAACTAAATTTTTCTCTTTCAAGTTAGTACAACTCAATGTTTTTAAACCTATGTAGGGATTAATAATTTTGATTTGTAATAGTAGCTTATGATAGCTCGATGTTTAATAATTCAAGTTGTCACATTAGTTTCAAATGGTAAAAAAAGTCCAAAAATTTTGTGCAAAACATTCTCAAAATATGGCTCTAATTTTGAAATTTCGTTGAAAAAAAAAACTCTCATTTGTTTATTTAATTTTTGGAAATATTGTTAAATATAATATCTCAGAAGTTACTGGAAAACATGAGATAAAACAAGTGGAAACAAAAGAAATCTCGAAATACTCTCTTCAATCAAAGGTTTAGCAACGAAAAACATTATTCATTTAGCGGGTGTATCGACCCGATCGTCATTATGTGGTCGGAGCAGCGTTCGTGGCGACACCTTTTCGGTTTCTTGAAAGTTAGAATAATTCTTTGTTTTTACTGCTCAATGTCACGTTTTCGGTCGGATCTCCGTCGCTGAAACAACTAAAATACCTCGGGGCGAGAGGATTTTCAGGAACCGGCGCTCGATTATCCGGAGCAAGAACGCCCGCGACTCCGGAGGCCGGCCCGACCGATCCTTCGGTCTCCCAGTTCGCCACTGGTGGGGCTAAAAAATGTATCAAACAAGCCGAATGGAAGATTCGGACGAAACGTCCGAACCAAAATTTTGACAAAAATCATCAAAATTTTGACTGAAATCTTTCTAGTCAAAAAAAGAACACAATTTAGAACAGCGAAAAGAGCCGACCCTACTAGGAAAAGAACGCATCTATAAAAATTCCCCTCGTCGAAAATTAAAAATCTTCCCCTTTGCCACGAAATGTGCTCAGACACACACACATAGGAAGAAAAGAAGGAACTCATCTACACCTGTTAGAGGCAGGGACTGTCGAGGACACTGGGCTAGAATTTGGTACCCCTCGATTAAACTAAATAAAGACGTTGTAAATGTAAAAAGTTGTGTGCTTGAATTTTTAAAACGCGTGATTTGGAATTCCCAAATGCCCATGCCCCCATCCGGTCCTGCTTAGAGGCTGTAGAGGGGTTCCGTCTCCTCCGGTTTTTCGACTAAGACGAAAAGTTCCTTACCTCCGAATTGGCGCTGTAAGTTTTCCATGTTGTCGTGCGTCACCTCCTCCCTCTTCATCTCCATGATGACGGTGTTACGCCTTTCCGACAGCACTTTTCCAAATGACGGCACCTTTTCCACGACCACCTCTTCGAGCTCGGCCCTCGCGTCTTCGCCGGTCGAAGACTCGGGGTCCGAGCTAGTCCGACAGGTGCAGCAGCCGAAGGCGGCTAAGATGCACCCTCTTATGGTGTCGAAGCACCATATGAAGGGGAAGGCGAGACACCTGCGGTTAATGACGCCCGACCCTACGACGAGGATGAAGACGACGTACAAAAGGAAAATGCCGAGGGCATAGGAGTGTATCTTGACGAAGAGATCCTGGTCCATCGCTAAATCTAGAGAGAGAGAGAGAGAAGTCGAGTGAGTGAGTTTCTCGAAACAGCATGGTCACAGAAAGAAATGCATTCACAAATAAATATCACGTTAAACTGGAGACGTTTCTGCTAAATGACGAATCGAGTTTCACAGAGTTAGTTGGCGCAAAAGGAAACAAACTCTTTCGCCGCACTTTTGAAACTAAACCGTTGCGTTACGTAACATAGAGAAGAGATTCTGACAGTGTTTCCAAACAAGTGTGTTGGCATTATATCAGTTGAAGACGACACTGACAAAAGTTGGTCCTTGAATAGGCCTTTCCAGCAGGTCTGCAAATGCCAAGAGACCTGCGGATCGACCAAGATTCACTTGTCATATAGAAGTTTGCAAAAAAATAAGTATGTAAAAATGTTACCTTCCCAAATCATTTTTATATACAATTGAAACTTTTGCATTCGTATGATGACTACAGTACTCTGGTTTTGAAGATTGCATTTTGTTGTATAGGTCACTTTGGCCGTACTTCGCATTTATTTGTCGCATCTATACATTTTTTGCACGATGTTTCTAAATAAATGCTTTTATGATACAGTATAGGAGGATTCGGCGGGTCGCGTGCGACCTACGGGCCACATTTATGATTGTCGCTGATTTCGAACCTTTTAAGATTCTCAACTGATTGTATATAGTGCGGCTATCAAATCTGATAAGGAGCGAAATGGGGGTCCCCCAACTCACAATGGTAAAAGAAGCATAAGATCACTCGCTAGCACACAATCACAATTCGACGACCTCGACCAGTAGCCACCAGTCGGTTGATGAGACGAATAACACGAAGTGAAAAAATACTTATCATTGGTCAAAAATATCACGTGCGTCAATCAACCAATCATCAGCTTAAATTGCGGTCAACCAGTCGAGGTCGGCGGACGCACCCACTGTCAAATGTTTCACAACCAGTTATTCTCAGAGAGAGCACTTCGATTTCTCCTAAAGAAATCTCAAGTTGAAACATTGCTTCCCTTTGCGCCAGCGGACCCTGTCAAGTTCGATTCAAAATTTAAAAAAAGAAAATGAATGTTACTTACGCCACGAGTCTGGTGTCTGTATCCATTCTCCGCGGCACAGCTGCATTGAAGATTGAAGAGCTTCTTGTCTGCACTGTCCGTCTTCACGCTAAATGGATCCGATACCGTAGAGAAGCATACCGCGCCGGGCCAACGAAAGTGACGCAACTCAAAATTTGAAAAAATCGTACTAAATCGTACTTTAAAATCTTAGTTAAATTCTCCTTCTTGCCACAAAGTTAATTATTTCATAGTTAAGGGGAAAAAAGAGTTTCGATTTTCAAGTATGCACAATTCATTAAGATAACAAAGTAACCAGTAAAAATCGTATTACACATTTTTCGAACACAATGTATTACTCGAGATGAAATTAAAGTTGCTATGAAGTAAAATCTTGATTTTCTCCATTGATGTGTTTTTTGAGTCGTCTCACTTTTTTTGCCTGGGTTCGATCTGCAGTTAAAGATAAAAAGTTCTTGGCTCTTGGGTAAAATCCAGATTTTTGACAACCGTAATGATATTGAAGAAGTAATATTAATTTTCTTCATTGTTTGAAAATAATTACATAGAAGCCCCCCCCCCCCAGGGTAAAAATAACACAAAGAGCCACAATGATACTGAATCAAAGGAGTCCATACAGTTTTATTCACCTACATAAAGATATACCAGATAGGAAAGCTACTTATAGCAATGAAGTTTGGCTCAGGCGTTAAGTTTTACCCGAATAGATTTGATACAGAATCAGACGTCCTAAAGAAAGTTTTTTTTAATTTATTTTTGAGAAGTAAGCTGTATTATAAAACCCATTCAAGGATCGTGCATATTTGAGTGGAAAAAACCGCATCTCAGTGATACTTGTTAAAAATTCGCCTACGAAAACAGAATTAGAACTTGGAATCAGTTTGTAACTTTGTTAGGACATTTTGTCGCACAAACCAACAAGATTTGAAGCGATGGGATTTGTAGAGCGGAATGATATCGATGGCGTTGAGGAGAGTGGTACACGGTGACGCAGATTTTTCCACAGAAGGAATTTCGGGCAGCTTTTTTGCAATACTAACAGAGTTTGATAACGAGTCTGCATATACATGGAAGCTATTCGTAAACAATTCGTTCCAGAGTGCAGTTCTAAAGGCGTTGAACAACTCGATGACCACAGCATTGCTCGGATGCAATTTTCCCACAACTCTTTTTTTCTCCCAGTGATGATACAGATCTTGCCGCCTCCGAGAAGTTGAGCTATGGCCTTGAGCAAGTCCATTTCTTTCAAGGGAGAGCAATCAGTTAGAAGAGGAATTGTTAGGCGCAGAGTTGGACTACCATTATGCTTTTTGACCTTCAGCTATTTTTTTTCACCAGTATTTCGACAAATGGAATCGTTTCATCGGCAGGCCAGCGGAGCTCAACTTTCCAGAGGCGGTCAGTACTTGCCTCCTCACCTGAAGAAAGTTCTCCAACCATTTCTGTGGTATTGTACCAATTCCTTTGAGAGGCACTGTCCGAATGGCGTAGAAGCGTTCGTCACTTTAAATTGAAGAACTTGAAGAAATAACGAGTACTGCGAAAACAGATGGCGGGATTCCACTGAACCAGGGGTTCTCAAACTTTTAGACACTGCGACCCTCTTTTTAGTCTAAGTATTTTGGCGACCCCCCCCCCCCCCCCCAAAGTTTCAACTCTGTCTAAACCCAAAAACAATAACTAAAAACTTCACAAATCGTTTAGTTTTTTCCTCAGAAACACAGGTAATTAGTAAAATAAACATGAATTTTTGTCCCTTGAGTTATTTTATAAGAGAGAATACCTTACCGATTTTATAATCTTGCAATAAATTAATTTTCTTTAAATATTTCTTCCACATCTCGCGACACCCCTGGGGGTCGTGATCCACCGTTTGAGAACCCCCTTCCCTATACATATGTATTTATAAACCGAAAAATATAAATGAAAATACAACTTCACTTGAATGTTTCTTCAGGCCCCAAAGGCTATTTTTTCGGATGAAAAATTACTCGATGAATAACGGAATAGTCATTTCCGAAGTTGTATGGTTAATATTGTGAAATGAAATCTTTGGGTCAAGCGTCGGTCATGAACTGTTGAATCATCGCAAACTTTTTAGGGTGGTTCTATCCCGCCAGCACGTTTAGTTATTTGTCAAAAATAAAATACACACATTCTTTCTGCACACCTGTGCTTTACACTTTTGCGATAACTCGAAGAAATTTCCAATATTGTACTTATATATTTTTTAAATATGAATAAGGTTTTATGTTCGAGGGTTTTTTTTAACTTGTACCACTGCAAATATGTTGCAGAGAAATAAAAAGAAAATATGTCTATTATTTAAGAGAGAAAATGGTAGATATTAATACCTGATTTTTTCCCATCAACTCTCACGATGTAATGTTGATGTCATAAAGCTACAAGCCACCGCCCCACACTTGGACTTAGGCTGAATCACACATCCCACAGCATCCAGAGTCCCAAGTTTCGTCATCGTTTTTGACCTGTCAGTCTGTAATCGCCATAACGGCGAAAAACCCATAAAGAAGCTGAGTACGTCTTCCCCCTGGTAGCTAGAAATGTTTTCACACGTAACGGAGGGGTTCCCGAACGTGGTTCTCTAAAACTAAAGATACCTTCGGTTTTTTCCTAGTAGTGTGCTGAAATGTTCTTTACTACCAAGGAGACGATATATTTGGCTCTTTGCGAGGTATTTCAAACTTGAGCTCTGCTTTCGCTTTGTTAGACTGACGAGCACAAAACAAGGACGAATTTGAATTCCCTGGAAGCTGTATCGAGTTCTCTTCGATATTTGATTCCAAAGGTACTGGTGGTAGTTGTCTTCATTTTTTACTATGTGAAGCAATTCCTCAGTTTTTTTGGTTCTATGTATTAACGCATCAGCAGAAGTTGTGCTAATGGCGCCAATAAAGAGCAATCATTTGGCGCATTTGTTGTTCTCTGGCGCACGCAGATATCTTTCGGATTCCTTGTTTTGGCAACAAGAGAAAAACCGCCAAATTTGTAGCTGTGGTAGCGTTAATACGTAAGCACCGTCTTTTTTGCCTAATTTTTAGAAACCATATAAGGTAAAGACCCCAGTAATTGGCACTTTAAGAGTTTGACCTTAAACTTACCTCTGTTTTCATTTCTTATAAAAGAAATATTTACTTATGCATTCTTCGATACAGAAATATTAACATCTGTACGTCTATTTAGTTCACTAAAATCAAGTCATTGAACAGATATTTTTATAAAAATATGTGTATAAAAAGTCACCAAAATCACCAGTAATTGGCACCTGATACCCCAGTGTATGACACCTTGCCATCCAGTAATTGGCACATGTTAATAAAACTGAAAAATCACTTTTTTTTTTCAATTTTAGATTACAAACAAATTTTATCATCATAAACATAACGAAAATTGATTTAAAGTAGGTAATTTTATATAATAGTTAAATCACACATCTTGACGTTAAAAACGTATTTTAGAGAAATAAAAATTTGGAATGTGACATGGAAAAAAAAATATTGAGATTATTGCCGATTCATCAGTTGGCGTGCAGTTTTGATTTTACGAATAACAGCTGTTTTCACACAAAAAGGAACATCAACCCGATGATTCAAAAGGATCATAAAAAATGGAGCACTTCAATACAATCGCAATATCCGATTGTGATGGCCATGCGTATTTGTTTTTTATTCTTTTAAAAATTCAATAGTAGCATCTGGAGGATTCAAATCAATTGTATAAACCATATAATATTGTTGCTACAAAAGTATCAGAAATTAAACTAGTGACACATTGAACAACACATTAGGGACTATAAGCCCATGTGCCAATTACTAGGGAGTAGCAAAACTGAAGCATCAATAAATGGCATCCACCATTTCTTCAAAAACCCAAAAAAGAGACAAAAAATTTACTTCTACCCACTCAAAGTAACATCTTTTAATTTAAATTTTGGTTATCAAAAGTTTTGTTAAGATATATTTTAAGTCGGATTTTAATGGATTAATGCGCATGCTTCCCTCAAGCCAGAGAAGAAGCTTTTGCAACAAAAATGGCTGATTTGACACAAGCCACAATTGTTTCTCTTTCCTATGCAGTGCTACCATTTTGTAATATGAATTGAAGTTATAATATTTGAAGTACATGTACACTCACTTGTTACATAGCCTTCTACTTTTAAAAGATTGCATAAAAATCTTATTTTAGGACATTTTTGTTGGAAGTGCCAATCACTGGTGACCTGCCAATTACTGGGGTCTAGTGTATGTACCCTAGTGTATGTACAGTGTATCCAGTATCAGCATGTAGTGTGGTTCAAACATCAAGATTAGCTGTCGCCAATCGCCACGCGGTGAGTAAATAAAAGCGATAATTTTCCATTTAAAGGTATGTCACTTGACGCATTAGTATCTCTGACAATCTTAATTCATATATCACTATTGCAAACTAATAATTTCTTCGTTGGCGACATTCAGCAACTTCAATTTCTAAATTCTAAGGTCGCCAGGTACTTGTGGGTATCGCCAATCAGTTCAGGAATTTTTCTATTGTCGCCAAGGTAGAAAGTTAACAAGTCGCCAAACCAAGTGACGTACTTCTAACGGAAAAGTGTCATAAAAACGAGTGACGACTAAAAATACTGGTGTCATTTGTGCCCCGGTCACCATTGTCTCCACCCTCTCTGCCGGAAGATTTCGATAATTGGGAATCTGGCGATCTTTCTTCATTGGCGTCAATTTTTGACTCCGGTGCCTGCGCGAGAAGTATTTTTCATTGCAAATCTAAACAAAGAGACCCGAAACATCTATTCATATAGGGTTACTATAAATCAGCAGGGTTACTAAAATAAAATTATTTAAGCCAAAAATGAGACGACTGCGCCAGATTCCCAATTATCAAAATATCCCCCTCTTTGCGTTAATATTTTTACAAAAATTTTATTCAATTTGCTAACATTTATGCTGTAATAGAAAATTAAAAAGCAGAATGACCTTTAATCAGTTCAACGACTTTAAAACGAAATTATACATTAAACACGAGTAAAAGTTTCGTTGAAATGAAAAATAGTCACCCAAATAGCGAAAGAGAGCTCTTCAAGTAAAATAATCCTTCAAAGAACAGAAAGCTAAATTAAATAGCATGACGAAAGAATTTGATAAATCCACAATCATGATGAAACCTGCACCATGGAGATGAATCAAATCTCTGTCGCTCAATCCATCATCAAACTGCAGAGTTCATCATGAATTTGAATCTACACAAATAAGATCAAAGTCTATGTATTGTAAAATGTTTTTATTTATTAACTTTTTTTACATCATCAAATTCTACACTTGAAAATACTTATCAAGTACTTACCTAAATCTTCAATGTATTTTATTTAATGCTTCTAACTTTCCAACTTCTTCGGAATTGTTCAAATCCTTTGAGAAAAAGAACATTCAATTCATATTTAGTTAATACTTCCACTCACAACACTTTGTTAAATTATTTAATTATACTTAAGGTGAGCCTTTGATTCAAACTGTTGACCATCAAAAGTATATTTGTACACGAAGCCTTGAACGATTGAAATTGCATTTCGCCGTTTAATATTTAAACTACTCTAGCCTCTGCATTATAATATGTTGCCTGTTGACCTCAAAAATATTCGATCCCCATAAATATTCGATACGTTTTTTTTTTATCTGAACCTGTTTTTCTTCAGTAACCATCCTAACGGGGTCGTTTCCGAAGTTTAAAAAAAAAAATAATTTGAATTTTGACATCATGAATTCAAATTATGTTTTTCGCAATCACGAGTGTGTGTGTATGTAGGCGTGTGTGTTTATGTGTGGGGGTATGTGTGTGAATAGGCATGTGTGTTTGTGTCTGTATGCAGGCATGAGTGTGTAGGTGTGTGTGTGTATGTGTTTGTGTATGTGTGTAGGTGTATGTATATGTGTATATGTGCATATATATATATATATATATATATATATATATATATATATATATATATATATATATATATGTGTGTGTGTAGGCGCGTGTATGTATGCGTGTAAGTGTAGGATATTGACGAAACCTGGAGACGGTTTTCGCTATAGTAGCAGCATCGTGAGGAGCCGGTCGACGGTGATGCTGCGGACGGTGCAGGTAGGAAAAATCAAAGGAACGTCAAAAACAGTCAAATGAAAGCAATAAGCAATCGTGATTGCTCAAAAAAAAAAAAAGAAATCCAAAAGAGCATGCCTAAAAATATAAGATCTGACCATTTTTTAAATAATTTGTCAAAGTTTAATATTTAAAAGAAAATACATTAGTTGATGCGCTTATATTGTTTGTGCTTCCACCGATAACATCACAAATGATGAAATGCCATTCACTTTTGCCATTCAGAGCACAATATTTAATTCGCTTCTGTATTGGCAACAATATAGTGATTGCGAGCGTAGAGTGCAATATTAAATTCGCTTCTTGATTATCATAACGTGGAAACGTAGTTGAACAAGGCGCCTTTATATCCGAGCCGCCGCATCAGCTTACGATCAGCCATTTTGGATCGGAGCGCGTGTTTCAGTTGTTGTCTTTTCTTGCTGGTTGTCTTTTCTGGCAAGTTATCCCGTTTGGTGATTTCTCACTGCGAGCAATTATTAGCGGCACGTGAATTGTTT
The DNA here is from genome assembly GCF_026930045.1 of Uloborus diversus. Taxonomy (NCBI): domain Eukaryota; kingdom Metazoa; phylum Arthropoda; class Arachnida; order Araneae; family Uloboridae; genus Uloborus; species Uloborus diversus. The sequence continues at coordinate 6,415,268 of NC_072732.1, forward strand.
ATTCAACAAAGTATTATTTTTGGCTCATTTGGCAAAACCCGAAACTTTGCTCTGGTAACCCTATCCCCGCAACAATGAAAAATTCGATCCAAAATGGCTAAATTTAAGCTGCTGCGTCGGCCTACATCTCGTCGCCTCAGAGCAATAGTAAGGCATCTAATCCCAGGAATAACACTAAGGTATCCTACTGCTGGTCTGAGGCGACGATATAAGGCGGCTCTACAGTAGACAGATGCGCCAAAGTACATCATTTTTAACATCATAACGACCACGCCTTATTTTCAAAATCGGACATTTTGAAAATTGAATTAAAAATGAAGCGTTGGGAAAATAAAAGTTTTTTTCTCGCTACTTGCTTCTTTTTTTTTTTTTTTTGAGCAATCACGATTTGCATATTGTTCTCACTTGACTGTTTTGATGTGCAATCATTTTATTTTCCCGCCAGCACCCTCTGCAGCATCACCGTCGACCGGCTCCTCACGATGCTGCTCCTCTAGCGAAAGCCGTCTCCAGGTTGCGTTCATATCCAACACACACACGCAACCTTCTTAAACACATACACACACGCAAACATACACACAAACACATACACACACGCAAACATACACACAAACACATACACGCAAACATACACACATACACAAACACATACACACACGCATACATACACCTACACATACACACAAATACATGCACATACACACACATACACACACACACACAAATACACACACACCTACCCACATATTCATGCACGCACACAGACACAAACACATATGCCCACATACATACCCCGCCCCCACGCACACAAACACTCATAACACAACTACCCACACACTCATGCCTGCACACAGATACAAACACACACGCCTACACACACATACCCATACCCCCTACACATACACACATACCCCACACACGCCTACATACACACACACACTCGTGATTGCGAAAAACATAATTTGAATTCAAGATCTCAAAATCCATTTTTTTTTTTATCATCAATTTATTTCAGCGACTAAAAGTAGTACTTTTGACTGAAGGAAACAATCCCATTCCTAGACATTGCTTTCACTCTTACGCGTCTACGTTTTGTATTCTTTTTCTACAATATTTTCCACTCCTTTTTAACATACGAGGGCCATCCCTCCAGAAAGTGAAGAATATATTGCGCAGAACCCCCACCATTGCTGTTGCATAGAGGTGCCCTGATGGTAGGTCATTGCGACCTCAAAAAAGTTTTCTTTATTCGACAAACTTTGTCTGACGATTCGGCAAATAGCTGGAGACATAATTACAAGATTGAAAATTTTAAATGCTCGAATATAACTTTTTACCCGACTGCGCGTGCGCGACGCAAATGAGAGTAATGTGTTTATGAGTCTTTGTATGTGTGTTTGTTCCCATGTGGCGTTGTAGAGACGAAACACCTTGGCCACTTTCGATGATTCTTACGCCAATCGCACCGTCTTACCCTTGCAAATGTCACTAAACATATGACAGTTATCAAAATTTACCATAGCAACAACCAGTCGCCATATTGTCAATGCGGGATCGTGCCGCACGTAAATTCGTTGCCTGGGTTTTTAGTCTACTAAATCAATTTTTGTCAGATACCCGATTTTTGCGGTAGTCAGCCATTCTTTTCGCAGAGCTATACAACACATTTTTCTTTGTCGTGGGTAAAAGACTCTTAAGTCGATTTTGATCTCTAGCATGTCGCATTTGTTTTTGTCGTGATTCAGGGAACCGAGTTTCGCGACATGTACTTTCCTGACGGGCTTTTTCAGTTTTGCCATAAACATTTGACTGACGACGTTTCCGGACTCGCGTCATCATGAGTTATACAAGCTTTTCATTATATAAAATTTGATGACAAAGCAATTAAAAACAATGTTCCTTGCGTAGGAGTCAGAATCGAACCGTCAACAACAGAATTCGATGTGCTTCGTGTTCAGGGTAAAATAGAACGAAAAATGTTCCACTGAGATTGTGCTGGAGTGTAATTGTGTACAAGCTCCAGGGAACTACTTTGGACCGAGCTGTGGTTGGTTTAAGTTCGAGCATTTTTGCTAAATGTCAAGCATATGTTAATTTTGAGCTGCGTTAAGTCCCTAAAGGGACTCCGTAGTTTAGACCACCGTAAGTTACTTAATAATCCTCACGATAAAAACTCTCGCAATGAAATGACAAGATAGTGAAATTTACCGTCTTATAATCGTAACAAAAAATATGAAATAAAAGCAGAAAGCCCGACTGCGTAAAAACAAAAAGAAAAAACAAAACAAGAAAAACGAAAAATAAATAAGTCCAGTAGTTTGAACTGTTATTAAGTACTACTGAATAACTACACAATTGAAAGTTTTTTTTTTTTTTTTTTTTTTTGTCGATACACACAAGACAAATCATAAATGCAAACGCTGAACAGAAAGATCAACAGTCGAGGTCCATTCGTTTTTGGCCAATCAAGGAACCTCATAAAATTTTAATGGGCCCCGACGGTTGATGCTTCTATTCCGCTTTTGAATGTATGATTGTCTTATGTGTGTATCGATTATAAAACTACCAGTTTATACTCTTTGAAAAAGTAATCCAGCTACAATTTACTAATGAAATACCATCAAACAGTGAGGAGTGGTAGGAACACAAGTGAACGTCATAACAGATGAAATTATTCAAATTGTTGATTCGTAGATGAAAAGAAAATAGGATAAAGATGTTGTTATAAATAAAGATGACAACTGATAAAATGGTTAACGATGATACATTAAAGTTCAGTGCTCATCAAAGATTCGGCTATATAGATATTAAATAACTAAGATAGTTTTGCTAAAAAGAGCACAAATGCATAACTTTTTTTAAAAAACGTTACGGAATTAATGCGGAATATATTCGGTTTTTTTTTTAATCAAAATGTCTTTGTGAGCGAGCGATAACAAATAATGAAATAACAAAGGAGTTGGTAATTTTTTTCTGAAAATAAAGATGCAGCCTTATGTGAAACATACCAACCAACATGCGTAGTATTTGAGACAAATTCCGGTTACTTTTGATCTCCCCATTTTCTCTCATTATATATTTTCCCTTATAGGTCTAACTCCCGTCTATATCATGCTTCAGTAATTCATCTGCTTTGCCATCATACGGAAATGTTTTAAAACTTCAAAAATGAAAGAGAACATGTTTTATGAAACTATAAAGCCATGAAAAAATAATAGCCATGCTTGCTCTATTAATTGATAATTGTAAATATATATACATTGTAAACATTATTTAAATTGGTCTTATGTGAATCGCTTGATAACCTCCCCAAGAGCAGTACTTGAGCCATGAACAATGCACAAAATCAAACAATATGAACTGAGGTGCATCGAATTAAAATTTATGGGAGGAGGAAAATTAATTTTACCGAATGATAAAGTCGAGCTTACACGCATATCAAAATATGTACATAACATCTAATGAGAAGAAACGTTAGGCATCATTAAAAAACAATTTTAAAAACTAAAAAAAAAATAATTTGAATTTTGACATCTTGAATTCAAATTATGTTTTTCGCAATCACGAGTGTGTGTATGTAGGCGTGTGTGTTTGTGTGGGGGAGTATGTGTGCTTGTGTGTAGGGGTATGTGTATGTGTGTGTAGGAATGTGTGTTTCTGTCTGTGTGCTGGCATAAGTGTGTGGGTAGTTGTGTGTATGAATGTGTGGGGGTGTGTGTATGAATGTGTGGGGGTGTGTGTATGTGTGTAGGCATATGTGTCTGTTTGCAGGCATGAATGTGTTGGTAGTTGTGTGTATGTGTAGATGTATGTATGCTTGTGTGTATGTGTTTGTGTATGTGTGTAGGTGTGCAGGTGTACGTATGTGTATGTGTGTATGTATGTATGCGTGTGTGTATGTGTTTGTGTATGTGTGTAGGTGTGCAGGTGTACGTATGTGTATGTGTGTAGGTGTATGTGTGTATGTGTAGGTGTATGTGTGTGTTATATAGTTGCGTATGTATGCGCGTGTGTGTAGGACATGGATGCAACCTGGAGACGGCTTTGGCTATAGGAGCAGCATCGTGAGGAGCCCGTCGACGGTGATGGTGGGGAGGGTGGCGGTGGGAAAATAAAATGATAGGAGGCCAAAAAAAAACAGTCAAGTGAGAACAATAAGCAATCGTGATTGCTCAAAAAAAAAAGAATCTCTTTGTTGCATTATTATCTCCAAATTTTCCGGACCGTCAGCAAAATATTCCGGAATCGGCAAAACTTGCCGAATAAGAAATTTTTTGGGAGATCGCTGTGAACTCCCATCGGGGCACCCCTACATGTGAAATGTCATAATTTCTTCACAAACTTGCACAATAGTTTAAATTTCGGGAACACTTTTTTGCGTGCTTTTGAGTTTATGCTTCTTTTGGAGGGGAGGAGTTGGCAGATTTCAAATCTGCCTGGGGGTGGCATGGAGCTAAATTCGGTCCTGCAGTTAGCTGGTCAATTGGCACTAGTCAACGAAAAAACTTTTTGTCTGCATCCTGGTTTTAAATAGTCAATTCCTACTAATTTTGGGTCGAGAAAAACGAATATGATGGTGGATTTTTTTTATTAGCTCCTAATTTTGAGATACATAAAAGCCCACTGGAGAAAGATACACAGCAACCACGCATTGATTTAAAGGTGATATTAAAAAGGGGGAAAAAAATCCTGTGCAATAAATGTTATTAAATAAGTCCTGTTTTATTAAACAATGCTTAATTTTGGGAAAACTATTATTTCTTTTGGCTTATTCCTGTAAGCGTTTCATTTTCGATTGCTTTTTGTACGTCAAAGAAGGAGCATCTCTCGTAATAGTTCAGCAGCATTTGGTGAGTATTAGCCCATTGGCCCTGATATCTGTGTTCCGTTGTAAAGATATTTTGGCGAAACCTTTCCTCACGCTCACTGCTCATAGCTTTAGTTTCTAAACAAAATATCCCGGAAGAAGTGAACAGAATCCCAACAAAACATAAATGTGAAAAGAAGCCAGGTTCGGAGTAGACGGTGTCACCGACAAAAAAAGTTCAGATATAAACGGTTATCAAGTTCCATAGCAGTTCCACATAGATGTTGGATTTTCCCATGTTCTTCAATTCATTCGGAAAACAATTTTTTACTTTCTTTGATAATGGATTTTAAATTTACGGCAAGTTTTAGTCATCGCTATTTTTATTTTATTTATTTTTCAAACTTGCCGAGTTTTAAATCCATTATCAAAGAAAGTAAAAAATTGTTTTCTAAATGAATTGAAGAACATGGGAAAATCCAACATGTATGTGGAACTGCTATGGAACTTGGTAACCGTTTAGATCTGAACTTTTTTTGTCGGTGACACCGTCTACCCCGAACCTCATTTCGACCGAACTTGGCTTCTTTTCACATTTACGTTTTGTTGGGATATCATTACTTTTTGAAAGCTAAATCAAAGGTTATGTTCTAATTCAGACAATTATAAATGCAAAAGCGTATACAAATATATGATTTCCTTTTTTTTTCCCTACTACTTTTACGATGCACTGATTTGCGATTTCTCTTTATTAGAAGTTTTGAAGATATTTCGATAACTGGGGACTTGGCGCCAATTTTGTGCAGGAATCGTCTGTTTTTCCCATTTATCAGCAAGGCCAAAGTACATTAGCGATTGGACTTTGGCGTCCTCAAATTTGTCGAAAATGAGGAAAATTGCTGATTCGTCTTAAAATTTGACTGGAATTTCGAATTTGTTCGGGGGGTTTATTATAATAGTCCAAGAGCTAGCAACGTCGAAAAAACAAGAATTTTAGGAAAGCTGGTTCTTTAATATATCTTTCCCGAAGACGTTTCGAACAGCGTGCGGGTTGTCTGGCGGCCGGTAAACGTTGTGTTTTTTAGTGCGCATCACATCTTTAGAAGTAAAAATATGGATTTTGAAATCATTTTAGTAAGAATCTTTTCTTTTTCAGTGAATTCTAAACACTTTTCGAAACACGAATTTAATATTGCCAGACAATTTTGTTGTTGCGAATATCGTGCCAGATTCAATTTTTTACGGGAAAAAAAAATTAAAAAAAAAATTATTTTAGTATGTCTGTCATTTTAACATTATTTTACCTACATATGAATAAGTACAAAATTAATTTGACAGACATGAATTCGGTTGCGTACTCGACAGACAGACCGATTTATTGCTGTAGAGTAGCGCAGCATTATGCCTCTGAATATGAGAAAAATGAAACATTATTATTTAAATTCGTGCCAAAATGATATAAAATAGCTGGATATATATTTTGTTTAATAACAGGAGAAATATGTCACTTATAAGTATCAAAATTAGAATATTTACAGATTATATTTAAATCATAAAAATCCAATTGTAACTAAATTACATTATTTTTGTAAAAGATACAGGAAAAAGAACTTTAATTTAGAGCCAAAGTTCTCACTACTTATAAATATTATACTTAAAAAATTACAATCCATTTTTAACTAAAATAGGTATGTTCATTCTATAATTGTATCGCAAAAAAGTGATGTATCTCCATAGTCGTCATCGTCGTCACTGCTCTCATCATAATCATTGTAATCATCGTCATCTTGCGTAGAGTTTTCGTTGGATAATACTTCACTTTCAATAACGATGTCAGCAACTGATGATGGAAACTGCTCCCCAGCAAACCAGAGAAAATCGTATTTATCATCATTGATGACCCAACCGGAAGTTAACGGCGATAAAGATGACGGATTTTTTAAATTAGCGTTTCTCCAAATTTTTGTTACATACTGCACTCGCAATAAATGCTGATATAATTCAGCTTTGCATGGGGGTAAGCTCGATGCATCAAAATTTCGAATTTTTTTTCTCAAAGTTATCACTACATTTTTTCGATTCATAAGTTTTTGAAAACAGATAAAAGCGAACATCGTTAACATTTGAAGGATTAGTCACCCCATACATGTGACATATAAAGTTTTCTAACCTGTCAAATGTGCGTTCTAGTACACGCTCATCGTCTGTTGTAATCTCTTGACATGCCAACTGGTACTCAACAGATTTCTCTAGCAACTTGAAGGGCCTTAGTTTACCTTTCCGGAAAAAAGCTGGGGTGTAATCACATCCTGTTATTGCGTGGAAACATGGTAGAGCTTTTGATAAGGAAATACCAAGAGCTTGATATAAATCATTGACGTTTATTAGACGTTCATGGTTTCCTACTCCCCATTGAATCCAAAGCTTTAAAGGTGCATTCAGATGATCCATATTGCCTAGAAGTATAATAAGAATATCAGAGTCTGAGCAACGTACAAGAACTTGAGAGTCAAAATTTATCTGGCAAATATGGTATATGATACGAGTATCAGCTTCTTCGTGTTCTTCACATGATAATGATTCTTCAACGATTCTAATAACTTGATTATTTACAACCTGATACGAGTAACACTTATCAAAACTCAGGTAAATAGTTTTATTCCCAATAAAAGGAAACATGTCATCATTTGCCCAATGATCAATAAAAAACCTTACAAGAGCTTCCTTGAACTGCGAGTTTCTGAGTTCACCAGCAAAATGATGAATCCGAATTTGACTAGGTTTGATGAAAACTGTACTGGTTAATTCACTGCGACGTAAACGCTCACAATCTTTTATGGAAGGTTTGAAGTACTGATCAAAAACAATGTCAATGCGAGATGATTTAAACTGTGAAATCATTTTGAGGAATTTTTTCGATATGCCATCGAAAGTTTGTGGTATTTCTTTCATAAGGTGTAACATGAAGAATCCGTCCAAAATACTGATATCAAAACATAACAATTGCTGATTGACACTGCTAACTTTCTTTTCGAATACTTTGACTAATTGTGCTTTATCCGTTTTACAAATACTACCATCGGCATGGCACATTGATGTTGGTACTGGTGTTAGTGGAAATCCTAATACTTTTTCAATATCAACCTTGTTGTTCATAGATATCCCCAACATTCTACCGAATAGATCTCTTTGCATTCTTAGCGCAACAATTTTGTTACCAAGAGTTAGTTTTTTCTTCTTTGGAGCACAAGCAAAATTAAGCACTTGATTTTTTTTATTGGTTTGTCAAATCGCTCCTGATTTTCAGCGCATTCATTTATAAACTGCTTTCGCAAATCGTCACCCTTTTTTTCAATATTCAGCAAAAAGTCAGCTGTATTTTCAGGAGCGGGTTTCGCAGTAGCAATATTGTACAAACTATTTTTGTCCAAATTTTGATCAAATGGATTGTTATTTTTCTGAAAGATTTCTATAAAATCGGTGATTTGTTTGTTGTAAATTTTGATTCTATTAGGTTGTAAATCGGCAGACACGTCTTGTAATTGCCTCAATCCACAAACATCGAGAACGTGAGAAATTAAAGCAGCTCTAATGCTGTGACTCTTTGACCAGCGCTGACGGGCAGCTATGGAATTGGTAAAATGTGCAATACCGCTAAGACGTCTAGCCGCTTCGGCATTTATAGTCTGCTCCAGTGTAAGGTCAATTGGTATCCTTGAGAATGGTTTGTCGGTTCTTTTTATTCCAAAACATCCGTTTGTGAAATCATCTTTGAGTCCTGGATGTGTTTCATCAACATTATTCAAACTGTCTAAATATTTCACACACCATCGAGCATAATTCGGTTGATTTACAATGAAAAACAAATTTGTTATTTTTGGAATTACATACTTAAACATTTCGAAATCACCCATTCGTATACTTCTTGATAGGGTAATGTAATAGTTTACAAGCTGGATGTAAATCCAGCAACATGGCTGGATATACAAGCTGGAATCATATAGAATTGAGCAGTTTTCCCATGTTTACCTTGTCTTGTTTCTGCTACGAATTTTTCATAAGCAGATATTAGTCTCGATAATACATTATTTGATAATTCTATCGTCGTAGATGTACAAGTAACTTTAACCTCCTGGTAATGTAAGAGATCGTCAGAAACTTGCTCTTTCATAAAATAGTATTCCATTTTGTCCATCTTTAAAAATGTATCAAAATGCAACATTTGCAAGCCAAGAGCCATCAACGGATGCAGACGTTTGCAACGATTAAAATGCTTTCCTTCAACTATCCCATTTACTGAGCCAGGAGCAATAATATGGCTCTCAATCATCATATGCGATAGACCACATTCATTAATAAAAACGCCTATATCTTTGAAGAAAGCCATCATTAAATGGAATGAGCCAAGATGGATGAAGATATTATCAAATTGGGGCTTTGATGTTGATTGAATTTTATATGCTATTTTAGCTATTGCCAGATCATAAGTAACTTGCACGTACCTTTGATTACATTCTTCTCCAACGATTTGGGCCTGTTCCAGTGTATGTTTAACCACCGCTGCATTTGTTGGTGAAAAATTAATAGGCGTAAGATACGATACTTTTTGTTTGGGGCTAGTATCTTCAATGATTTTACAATTAAAACCAGTCCACATTGGAGTATTTGGCACATGAAAGACGTGTGAAAGTAAGTATAGCATATCTATTGTTTCTATCAAAGGTAAGTTTACGGGCCGAGTTAATGCATTGTCTTCAACTGGTGTTAAATGTTCTAATATCTGCAATCGATTTCCATACGAAGGGAGTTCAGGAATTTCTTCGTTAAACGTCCGTCTTCTTTTTGCTGGTGGTGGTGACATATCAAAACTACTATCTATATTGCTTGGGTTTAATTCTACATCGTAATCATCACTTACAATTTGGTAGATGATCCCTACGGTGTCATGCAGTGTATCTTTTCCATTTAAAGTGTCAACGTATCTATCGAAATTATCGAATGCTACACCTGTGCATAATGACGGATTTCGAATGATGTCAGGAGGACAAATTTCAGAACGTGTTACGGATGAGATCGTAGCTTCAGTTTCTAATTCTTCCAACGTATTGTAGTTGCAACAATGTCCAAGTCTATTCAAAATATTTATCATCTTTCGACTACTCGTAAGACTTTTGACAGTCATACCCAGAGTTATATGTTTTGATGGTTTCACAGTACCGTTGCTTACACAAAAAACAGCATCAGAAGCCAATGAGTTGCTCAATCTATGACAATTAACTCCATTTCTGCGACGAATATCTTTACCTCCAATCAATGCTTTAAAGAAACGATCTAATTTTTCAGGAATTGTGCATTCACCATTTATCAAATCCGTTGTTTTCATTGCAGCAGGTAATTTTGTTTTCTCCATTTTCAAAATTGTAGTTCTTAGAATCGAAGCAACTTTATCGATGAGATCATTTTCTTCGAGCATCATAAAGTCTTCTTCTTCTAATAAGTTACTATCAGTATGCATAATAATCTTTTTTTTGTATTTTGTTATAATCTTTATTTGCTTGAACTGTTTTAATATTTTTTCTTCAAGCTGATGATTTTTCATCATATTTATTTCTGATTCAGGATGAAGTACTAATTCCTGTTGTAATTCATAATTATAAGTGTCACAAAGAGAATTTAATAGCAAATAACTTTTTTTTTAAATTATGTCTTCCTGAATTATTGACACAATTTTATCGAAAACAGTGTTGTGAATATCTCTTACGCAATGCCAAGAGGTTCGTGCAGTATCAGTAATTATTCTTTTGTAATGATTGAAATATTCCAATTCACATGAATGATGATAGAATATTGGACCATTTGAGGTTTTCAGATAACTAATTTTTTGTATCAACTCTTGATTTTGGCATTTTTCAACCCACTGCGTTACTTTTTCAAGCATCTTGACATCATTGGAAGAATGTAAATTTTGTTGCTTACCTTTGACTTGTTTTCGATCCTTTTCACAGAAAAAACAGACTCTTTCATTACTAGTAAGACTTGAACAGGCATCACTACATGACAAAGTCTCTCTTGCATCTACTGGATTATTCGGTAATGTTGAAGAAGAACTTGATGTGCCAGGAAGAGTTATTGATGAATCATAATTATCATCAGATATATTCCGATACTTCGCCATCAAGGATGCAAAGGATTTGTAACATCGTGTGTGGTATCCATCAGAAGTATTTAGTTGTTGGGGTAACTTTATATTACTATATTTCAAGTTGAATGTAACACGAACACTCAAAACTTCTTCACATTTTTTCAATTTTCCTTCGTCAAATGCTATTATTTTTTCATTTATTCCATTGCAAAATAAACATTTCATTTTATTTGCCATTATTCTGTCATAATTTTCACGATAATTTTGAATACATTTTTAAAAATAATATTTAAGAATAATCATATTGATGAGAAAATTTACAGTAACATTTTTCGTCAAAGACGCGTAAGAAAAACAAAGTTTACATACCAGCAAAACATTTCCACTGTTCTATCTAATTTCTGTTTTCGCTGATATTACAAAGAAAATAAGAAAAAGCAGACGATATTTAAGTTAAATAACGCAAAGACACATAAACATTGCAGACGATAGTTTAATTAAATAAAACAAAGAAGTATAAGCATTTCAGACTATTATCGTATGCAATGTTCTTTTTTCTTTGCATTATTTAATTTAAATATCGTTTGTAATGTTTGATAAATATTAAATGTTCAAATGTAAAACACGGCAGACGAGGAAGGGAAAAAAGGAGTCAGAAAAGAGTCTTCAAAAGATCTTGAGCAAGCAATTCACTATTATAGACCTTTACAAAAATATATATATATATATATGTATTTTTAAAAAAATAAAAAAAAAAGCTTTAACTGAAGATTTAAATTACAATTTTGTAATTTTTATCTCAGCTCTATGATTGCGCCACCACAATCGTTATTATCTTCCTGTTTCAGTAAGTGATCAACAAGAATTACATCACAGTGCGCAAATTGAAAATGGATGTGGTTCTCTGCGCGGCACGCTCGCAAAATGGAAAATACTTAACTTTTTACATAAATTTTGACAAAAAATAGGCAACATGTGTGTGAATTCAACAAGCAATTCTTAATTTTAAAGCGAGGTGACTAATTTGACCTAAAACTTGGGCACCACGCTAGGAATACTTCTTTCGTTTGGTCTCAGCTTATCGGTCTGTCTGTCGAGTACGCAACCGAATTCATGTCTGTCAAATTAATTTTGTACTTATTCATATGTAGGTAAAATAATATTAAAATGACAGACATACTAAAATAGTTTTTTTTTAATTATTTTTTTCGTAAAAAATATCATCTGTCATGATATTGGCAACAGCAAAAATGTCTGGCAATATTAAATTCGTGTTTCGAAAAGTGTTTAGAATTCCCTGAAAAAGAAAAGATTCTTACTAAAATGATTTCAAAATCCATATTTTTACCTCTAAAGATGTGATGCGCAGTAATAAACGCAGCGTTTAACGGCCGCCAGACAGCATGCACGCTGTTCGATACGTCACAGGGAAAAATATATAGAGAAATCAGCTTTCCTAAAATTCTATCTCGAAAACGTTGCTAGCTCTTAGACTATAACGTAGATCGTAAAATATGCAGAATTGACGAAAATATTTCACAATTGTTGAAATCATTGCTGCCATTTTTGCTCCTCCTGTAAAATTTTGCATTTAATTGAAATCTAAAGTTTTTACAAATTTTGAAGCTGGTTATTTTTTATTTTAAAGGCTTAGCTCTATATTTGTAATTTTAATTATCTGGTGGATCATTTTTCATTTTAGTGGAACTTAAAGTATTGTTTAAAGCCCCCATTTTGGTTTGAAATTAAATTGTTAATTTTAAACTTCAACAACCTTGTTTTGGCAACGTTTGACGAGCCTTTTTGTTGTGATTTATTTGGCGAAATATTTTGCAATTGCGTGGTAAAGTGATTAGGCCGTGATGCTCATAAAAATAGCGTAGTTTTTTGCTATTTTAATGAAGTTTTTTGACTTTTTAGATTTTTCCCTTGATATGTGCATGAAAATCGATCTTTATGCCAAATTTCAAGTATGTGAGACACTTGGAAGTTCGTAAACATTTTGATAAGTGAGTGAATCAGTGTAAAAAATGACACTTTTCAGATCTTAACTCCATAACTATAAGAGATATTTTCCTGAAATTAGGATTATAGGTTTGATATGCAGCTCTATTAGACATTCAAAATTTCAAGCACGCAGATTTAATAGTTTTTGAGAAATGAGGGGGTCAAAAGTAGCTTAAAATGGTTCGTGTAAGATACACACTGGCAGATGTGTCGCCTGATTTCCGAACTTGGCTGACACACTGCCGTGTGTCTAAATAGAGTTTCAGAGACATATCATTCATCAATGGGCACAGAACTTCCGTAGGTATTGTTTGACCAACTGTTTTTAGTTCTCGTCTTCCCAGGTACTTAGAAATACTTGTAATACACCCTTAAAGGCTTTCTGGTTTTTGAGCAATCACGATTGCTTATTGTTCTCATTTGACTGTTTTGAATTCCTATCATTTTATTTTTCCGACAGCACCTGCTCCTCTTGCGAAAACCGTCTCCAGGTTGCGTCCATATCCTACACACACGCATACACTCACATATCTGCACACACATACACACACTCATGCCTGCGCACAGACACACACACTCATGCCTGCACACACACAAACACATATACCTGTATATACACACACGAACGTCTACACACACGCGCGTACACACACGGCACTGCATACACAACACGCACACACATGCATACACACACACGCACTCACACACATGCGCCTACACAAACACACACGCGCATTCATACACACACGCTCGTGATTGCGAAAAACATAATTTGGATTCAACACGTCAAAATTCAAATTATTTTTTTTTCTCCCCTCACAATTTCATTTTTCAAAAACAGTGATTTTCATAATTGCACGTATTTGAAGGGAAGTTAAAAAAATTCTCACTAATCTTAACTTCAATATATCTTCGAAATGTTCCTCTATGGTATTGGAAAATTGCCTCTGTTCTCGACTTTCACGAAGCTCTTCATTATACCCAGCAGAACGAGGACAGGGTTTCGGCATAAATGGGTGGATAAACTAGAGGCTCGTTTTGAGCATTTCTCTTCCCATTTCGGCTTTATGTAGTGAGATTTTCTGTCTCAAGCAGGGGTAGAAGTTGAGAAGACATTCGGCCCCATGGGTGATGCTTCTATCTGCCAGGAAAAAAGAGCATTTGTGCGATTTGACTGTCCTAGTTGCATGAAATACACCGCCAGCTCAGTCAATTCCAGCCGAGGACTGCAGTTTCGTGCTTATTAGCACTCATCGGCCCGGCATAGGATTAACTGAGCTGGAGGTGGAAAACCTGTAAGGAAGCCAAGAGCGCCAAACAAACTGGTAGCTGACATAGAATTAGCACAAACCATAGGGCCATAGCTATAGGGCGGTAACTTACTGAATATGTGCCTTGCCTGCAGTATTCGAGTTGAACCGAACCATTGTTTCGGTCACTCGTCTGGTCAGTGCTAATTCTATGTTAGCTACCAGTTTGTTTGGCACTCTTGGCTTCCTTAGAGGTTTTCCACCTCCAGTTAGTCCTATACCGGGCTGATGAGTGCTAATAAGCACGGAACTTTCGGTTTTAGGTAGTGAGATTTTCTACCTCAAGCAGGGGTAGAAGTTGAGAAGACAGTCGGTCCCATGGGTGATGCTTCTATCTGCCAGGAAAAAAAGGGAATTTGTGCGATTTCACTATCCTAGTTAGCTCTGTATCTTGAAAACTAGAGCTAATCTGAACTTTTTATGGTAATTTTCGTGTTTAGCGGGGCAAAATGCTTCAGAAATAGCTATTTTCGAGCCGGATGCATTTTTAGTGTTGACTAACACTTCATACAATGGCTCCCAAAAGTGTTCGTACACCTTGAAATTTTGTAGTAAAATCAAAATCCCACCAAAAACATTCTGTAAAAAACTAGCCAAGTCTCGATGGAGCTGTTTGTTTATCTGTAAAAAGTAATGAAATCTAAACAAAGTCATGACAAGTCGAAGGTTCCTTACTGCGATTTCTTTATTGTTATAGTTAATGTTGTGTGACTTGGCCGTTAAACATTCTTTATACGTTAGTGGGTACAAGTCAATTTTGTTTACTCGTTTTCCAAGTGGCAATTTTCCATCGTCAATGGGTAGCGGTTCTGGCGACAGATTGGTGCAATCGTGTCATGGAGCACCTGTTTTTGTACCCTTGTGTATACTCTTTAACGGCTAAGTCACACAACATTAACTATAACAATAAAGAAATCGCAGTAAGGAACCTTCGACTTGTCATGACTTTGTTTAGATTTCATTACTTTTTACAGATAAACAAACAGCTCCATCGAGACTAGGCTAGTTTTTTACAGAATGTTTTTGGTGGGATTTCACTTCTTTTTGTAGAAACATTTAATTTGTGTGATGTTCGAGTAGACTAAAGTTAGGCTAGTTTAAATTAGAAGAAGTGTCCCACTACGCTGGACTTTCGCAATGACAGTCGATTTTTTGATGTACCAAGAGTAGAAGGGGGCATTACCATATCTAATACAGCTGAGACCAGCTGAGAGCTCTTCATTAGATACTTCAGACTTTCGATTTTTGACATCAAATGAAGCGACCCACCAAGTTGAATATTTTTTTGTAAAGGCGGTTAGCCTAGTTTTTATAGTTTTCCCTTTATGTAGTCATCAAACCCTAACTCTGTACCAAATTTCACCTCTCTGAGTTTATGGGAAGTACTAGTTCTATTATGATGATCATGAGTGAGTGAGTGTCATAAATGCGAAACTTTGCTTTCGCTTAACTTCGGAACTAAATGACCTACAGACTTGAAATTTCGGATTTCCAGTGTGTGATTATAGCTTACTGGATGACGAAAATTTCTGCGTTCTGGTCTCATCAGAAGGTTCTCAAATAGGGGCCTGAAAATGCGACGAAATGGTTCCAGTAAAGATGGTACGGCAGTGTTTGCTTCGCGCTCGACTTGGCTGGGGCACTGCCGTGCCCCTCGATAACGCAAAACTGAATTCGAATATGAAGTCCAATTTTTTTTCACATCATTCCTATGCCATTCTGAATAAAACCCAGCAGTTTTTTCAAAATACTGACAGATTTTATTTTTGAAATTAGTCAAAAAACTAAGAGACAGAAAAAAAATACGTCACAAAAGTCATCCTACACTGAAATATTTTCGAATAAATTCATGATTAGAATTATCATATGTGGTTTTTTTATTTTTTTTGCATTGTAATGACACTGTAAAGTTATTTGCCTTTAACTTTTTGTTTATTCCCTAATATTCTGCTTATTATTTTAAAATGACAAGTATGTGTAGAAAACAACAAGCATGATTCGAAATTTGATTTTTTTTCCCCTCACAGTAGCCATAAATTGGTTTGAAATGTCTCTAAATTAGTTAATTTGTACCATTCCATATTGAAGTGCTTGATAAAATGCTTTAAAAACAAGAATCGGATCGAAAACAAGGTAAGAAAAGGTTAACTGGTAAAGTTAACAAAGCGTGATCGGAGGTTTACAGTTAAAAAAAATTATGGAAAATACACATTTGAGTGCTGAGAAAGTTTCTGCAGAATTGAGTGAAATATTTTACGTTTAGTTTTCACGTAAAATTTTTCGCCAAGTTCTCTGATTAGCTGGATTAGAAGGGACCTCATCCCGCAGAAATTTTATTGTTCCTGCGAAAAACAGTAAACTTACGTTTTCCGTCGTAAAATCAATGATAAATAAACTCAAAACGTTTTGGAACAACGTCTTACTTATAGATGAAAATAAATTTAATATTTTGGGTTAAATTGTTGTATAATTGTCAAGAGAAGAAAAAATGAGGAATTTAATCTTAAGAACTTAGTTGGACCAGTTAATCAGGACGGTGAAGGTGTTCTTGTGTGAGGGTGCATAACAGCATCAGGACTTGGAAATTTGAGATTTTTTGGTGCAATAATAAATCATGCTGTTCATTTGAATATTTAAAAAAATAATTTTAAACTATTAGTTCAAAATTTAGTAATCGGAAACAACTTTGTTTTTTTATCAAGATAACGATAAGAAGCACAAGTTTGCGTTTGGTGCCTCAAAAATTGTCCTTAAGCTTGGAAATATCTCCTCAATCGCCAGATTTAAACTTAATGGAACATATTTGGAGATATCTGGTAGCTAGATTACGAAAATACACCATTGAAACGAAAAGCGAACTAGAAACAGTATGACTCGAAATGCGGCTGAGCACTTACTCAGAAATTGCACCAAAAAAGAAAAAAAAAACAATGAAATGTATTCCCAGACGTTTAAAAGCTGTTGTTGATACTGCATGATATTCTACTAAATAATAACTTTGTAAAAAGTTAGATTATTTACCAATTTTTTGACATTTTTTCAATGTGTACGAAGTCTTTTGTGAGATAAAATTTCCTGCAATTTTAGATTTTTGATTTTTTTAAAAACTATGTTTTAATGATTTATTAAAAATTTTCATGCAATTTTGTTAAAAATAGATCATAGATCTTATAATAAAATACTTATTCCGAAATATTAATTCTAACCAATGGATAATGGCCAATTTCTTTGAAAGTCGTAGGTGTACGAACACTTTTGGGAGCCACTGTATTTGACTGACAAATACACCAAATCACAATTACTTAAGCTTACTCGCTTTATCCGAACGGTTTACCGGCTTTAGGCCCTTTGGGTAGGACAAAGCGGGTTTTTCGAGTGTTTGTAATGTTTGATAATACATAAATATTGGGTCTGAAATAATGCAAGAATCACTTTTTATTTTGAAGTTCAAGATCCCTGCTAGGAAATATAACCAAAATTGCAACGATAAAAAGCCAAATAACCTACTCTTTGGGCCACCCTCCTCCCTATGCTAACAGGAAATAATTTAAATACGCTTCAAAGGTTAAAGTATACTTACCACAGTCAAAGTCTTGAGACTCAGGATGTAGAAACCCTAAAAATTCAAAATGGCGTCCTAAGCCAAAAAAGTTGTTTGAGTGAAAAGTTGTTCTAGCAATTATGCCTCTTCTTCAGCTGTCAGAGGAAAACTTTTGAGTTTTAATTGTTGCCACACTTATTTCGGAACTACTTTGATATACCCCCCCAAATAGGAAATTTGGCGACTTTTTTTGTTTTTGTTGACACAAAACTTTGTTGCCACAAAAATTGTTGTCACAAAACTTAAAAAAAAAACTCAAAATTGGTACAAAATACAAGAAAATACTTAATTTGGCAACAGCAAAAACCTAAAAGCTGAAAAAACCTAAATTGGCAACACCAAAATAAGAAACAGCAACCCTAAAAAGTCCGTAGGAAATGCCAGATTTGGCGCGTAATTTTTGGGGGTGTATATCAAAGTTATACCCTTATTTCCTTACAAATTTATTTAAGCCTTGGAAATTTTGTTTAGCATGCCTTGTGTGATATTCATTTCATAATTCGCAGTTTAATTTGGGTATCTAACCTATTTTCAGTTGCTTTTCATCCATGCATGGTCCCACTTAGTTCTTAAGCGTCAGCGCCATCTAGTGGAAGACCATGATCCATGTTATCAAATATCTCAATTTCCATATAATAAAAGAGTAACGTCAAAAAAATTGTGAAAGGATATTTGCGTGGGGGGGGGGGGGGAGGCTGCGTCCAAAGGATATCTAAAATTTTGAAATTGTGTACAAAATTTTTTCTAACCCAGAGGGTTTCTACTAAGGAGTTTTTTATTTTAAATGTCGATTTTTTTTATTGTTATTACTTTTTTTAATTAACTTTTTAAAATGAATAACACGTAAATGGCCTATAAAAAGGATAAAAGGTCCACACACCACTTAACATTCTATGTCGTTCGAAAGATTTCTTTTTCTTCTGTTCCAATTTTCTCAATTGGTTAGGACAGCAGATATAGGGGTTTCTATTTACGTGAAAAGTCCTAGTCTCAACTGAATTCCAACTGGTAGTGAAAGAGCAAAGCATTTTACTAAAGATTACGAATTTGAAAGCAACTTTTCAAGCGGTCAAAACTGCCGTTTCGCAAAGCTCAGGAGCCCCTTCCATCTTTTTTATTTGTCTTCGGGTGGGAGTAGAATTGTGTTCTAATTATAAGCTCTATACATATTAGTGATGTTCCGGATATCCGTATCCGCGGATATCCGAGGGAAAATAAAGATCTGTATCCATATCCGTTACTTTTTTGACGGATCTTAAACGGATCATTTCTATTCTAAAAATTTTTAAATAATTGAATCAAAGACTCTTAAATTCCGTTTAAATTAGGTTTTATTCCCTATTTAAATTATAAGGTATCATTTCAGAAGCCAGTGTGTACCCCCCCCCCCTTGCAAAAGGAAGGGGAAATAAGTTTTATAAGTGTGTATCAGAGTGTCTTTTTGTGGCATCGTAGCTCCTAAACAGATGAACCGATTTTGATAGTTCATTTTTCGTTCAAAAGGTGACTTTATCGAAAGTGTTCTTAGCTTGGCCTCGTTTTTGTAGAACTTTAATTACCGGAGATATTAATTAAAAACCGATTTAACGTTTTTCATAATTATTGTAGTAAAAATTCACCTGTACGTTAAAAATGTTGGTCCTAATTGAAAGATCGAAGTTTTCTGTGTTTGATATTTATTTGAAACTTTCAACTTATAAACAGTAGAAGCTATAATCTTGTTAAGTAAATTTTAAATGCATTTCTAAGCCTTTATACGCGTGATTGGTAGCGATTTCATAGTCGGAAGATAAGGAGAAAAATCTCAATGATTTAAAATTTTTATCTGCTATCAGTTCATATTTGTTAACAAATGTGTGTTCTGACGCACGAAATTCATCTTAATATGAGGTCGGCTCTCTGGGACATGTTTTGTTTTTTTAATTTTGAATTTAATATTAGTTTTTGTTATTGATTTGGGGTTTCTGTTATTCTTCATTTTTGTTTTTCTCGGCATCCCTTTAAAAAAAGTGAAACTAAATTCTCTATTTACTGTTTGTAAAGGTGTTCCCGACTCTGTATTTCGTCGTTCGGAGAAGTTCGGTGGAATGGGTTAGCGCTGCACTTGTGCTGAAATAAAATGGGAAAAATTAATTCTAACCTGCCCAGTAGCAGCTTCACACTCTTGCTCCTGTATCCTACACCTACCGAGTAATCTAAAAATATTTTTCCACATTCCATCCAAGCATTAGTGCAGAGCTGACCCATTCCTTCCAACTCTCCCCCAATTTTAACGAAGATTTCTTTAAAGAGTAAATCATAGTCTTGATTATATTTCTGCCGCAGTTGACATTTTTTGAAGAAACTGCCATTATTCTGACGGGAATACCTTCCGTAACGAATTTTACACTTGGATAGTTGAATTGGGTAAAAAAATTTCGAGATCCGTATCCGTATCCCCGGATCTTGACACTAATGATCCGTATCCGTATCCGCGGATCTGCTTTTTAACGATCCGGCACATCACTAATACATATATTCTGTTTTCGGCAGGAGCGAGATGCAGATGTTCATTTTGTTCGAAACGGAACTCGTAATGCGTTTTATAATCTGATTATTTCGAATAGACGATTTGAATCTTCTGGAAAAGATTGTGAAGCAATCTTCGGGGGTTGATGAGCGTCAGCGAGCAGGGTTCTGAGCTCCCCCAGTACATTAAAAACAGTAACGTCAAAGAGATGGTGAAAGGATGTTTGTGGCGGGCCTGGGTCCAGAAGATCTCATAGCACCTACTGCGTTGAAATCTTGTACAAAATTACTTCGAACCACGGGGGTGTGCACTTCTTGTTTATTTATTTATTAATTCGAATTAGTTTTTTTCTTATGATTTTCTTAAGTTAACATTTCAATTAAATTGCCTATTGGAACGTATAAAAAATTTCCTACACCCCTTAACATTCTATGTCATTCGAAAGAATTTTTTCTGCGTCATATCATGTTTGCCCCAATTTTCGCAACTAATTAGAACAGCAGTTATAAAGGTTCCTATTTCAGCCAAAGTCCTAGGCTCAATTCAAGCCCGGAGAACTCTAGAGACTACAAATATACGACTTTTCGAACGTAAAAAGCTGCCATTTTACTATTCTCAGAAATCAGGCACTGCTATTTGAAGCGTCCTCCCTCCACCCCATTCTTTTGCATCTGAGCTCTCATCTAGATCAAGGTTAAAACAAATTCAACTCTAATATAGACTTTCTAAAAAATTCAGATGACGTATATTTAAGACTTAGTTTATTTATTTTTCATTTTACTGTTATTTTTAGTGTTATTCAGGGGTGCCCCCCTAAGAGCAAGAGCACCCCTCTTAAATAACGAGCTGACCCCCCACCGAAGCAAGAGCCCCCCCCCCCAATTAGAAAAATAACCCTCAAAAACAGCCCCCTAAAAATTTCAACGGCGCAGTCTGCGCCATGACCCCGGGCACTCTTGGTGTTATTGAATGCTTTGCTTTGTTTAAAAATTTAACACTAAATTTTAACTCCAGCGATATTGATTTTGGCAATGTTTGGCGACCAAAAAAAGCGCTTTTTTTTAACCAATTTGGCGAAAAATTTTGAAATTGATCCATTCTTTATGATTATTTCCAGTTAGAAAAAATGATACATTTAAGTTTTATGCCAAGATAAGGTGTCTGTGCCCATTAGAATTTGCACCCTAATGTGTGCTTTGGTAGGTTTTCTAACTTCATAAAAGGCGACAAGTTCTTTTCGCTGAAATTGATCTTTTCACTTGAATACAATTAAAATGGAAAAATCAAAACTTCGACAAGATTTATGTGATACGATATATTAGGAATTTGGGTTTTAAGTGGTTTTTTAAATAACAAATAATTAATTTTATTTTTGCATATTTTCATAAAGTTCAGTTTTATTTAGGTGAGGGCGGAAATTTTGCATTGTTCTAACTTTAATGAGCTCAAAAAGTTCAATTCTATTTAACGGGCGGGAGAACAGTATTTTCATTTTGTCCCAATCGTGAAAGGTATTTTAATCTGATTCTTCTTAAATGGTGATATAAACATCCGGATGATCATGTTTTTTTTTTTTTTTTTCAACATGCAACAACCTCACTTAGCAAAGCTTCCCGCCAAACAACATTGAAAACATTTAAAATGTAAATAAAACTTAAATATGTATAAGTTTCTAAAAAGATAATGATTATTTTTTCTGCTAAAGTAATAGTGAATTTAAGCATTTTTTTTTTAATTTTAAAGCCTATAGTGTGTTATCAACACTTGCCTGTCTAATATCTAAATTGTTTCACATTTGTAAGTATATTTAAACCCCATGAATGAGGAAAAAATTGGGGAGATGAATTGTTAAATGTTTTCAACTACATGCCTGTAATAACTATTATATGGGTGCTAATATTAGCCTTGGGCTATTGAGTGAACATATACCATTTAGATTTTTTTTGAGCAATCACGATTGCTTATTGTTCTCGCTTGACTGTTTTTGGCGTCTTTTGATTTTTCCCACCGCCACCCTCCGCACCATCACCGTCGACGGGCTCCTCACGATGCTGCTCCTATAGCGAAAGCCGTCTCTAGGTGGCTTCCATGTCCTACACACACGCACACACATACACATACCTACATATACAAACCTACATATACAAACACGCATACATACAGACGCTCACACATACACATACCTACATATACAAACCTACATATACAAACACGCATACATACAGACGCCCACACATACACACCGCTACCCACACATTCATGCATGCACACAGACACACACATATGCCTACACACACATACAAATACCCCCCCCCCCCACACACACACATTCATACACACAACTATCCACACACTTATGCCAGCACACAGACAAAAACACACATGCCTACACACACATACACATAACCCCTACTACACACAAACATGTACCCCCACAGACAAACACACATGCCTACACACACATACACATAACCCCTACACACAAACACACACGCCTACATACACACTCGTGATTGCGAAAAACATAATTTGAATTCAAGATGTCAAAATTCAAATTGATTTTTTAAACTTTTTTTTTCATTATTTTCATTTTAATGTAAACGTAAATAAAACTTGGATGTGTAAAGGGGGGGGGGGGGTCCTACATTTCAGAATGCTGAAAACTGAAATTTATTTTTGATCTCCTTCAGATTGGCGCCTTTACAACTTTAAAGTTAATTTAACAGCGAGTATTTTCTTAATTACGGGGAACTTGAGTTTCAGTTTCTTCGTATAGTGTTTTAAATCACCGTATAGTACCAAATAGGGTGTTGCCAGATGGTAACATACTTTAAGGGTGACCTTGAGAGGGTGGGGGGAATTTCAAAAATGTTACTCTGGAAACCTCGGAGGAATGTCAGTTTGTCTGGAGAGTGACCATGGCCACCTTTAAATCTTTACTAATAATAAAGCTGAATGTCTGGATGTCTGTGACGCGCTTAGACCGTTCGGTCGATTTTCATGAAATTTGGCACAAAGTTATTTTGTAGCATGGGGGTGTGCACCTCGAAGCGATTTTCCGAAAATTCGATGTGGTTCTTTTTTTATTCCAATTTTAAGAAAAAAACTATCATAAATTACGAAATTATCATAACGTGAAATCGTAACATGGGCACAAGCCAATTGGCGAGATACGAAATTATCGTAACGTGGAACTGTAACATGGGTACAAGCCAATTGGCGAGAAAATTCACCATACATTATTTGTAAATATACAGGCGAACCAAAAGACCTTTTGATTTTTCTATTACGGGCAAAGCCGTGCGGGTATCACTAGTGAACAATAAAATCATATGAAATTAGGAACACTTTAATTTTGTGTGATGAAATGATGTCTGGAACTAAACTGATTTATTCATTTACAAACGGATGCGTACCTTTGAACCCTATTACTCGCGTGGCGGAAGGGAGTTAGACATAAACAAATAACTAAGTATCATGCTTTGGTTTATTGTTTGCATTATCTCAACAACCAAGTTTAGAATTTTGAACATGACTTTTGTCCACCTAACTTGTACTAATCGTAACACTGTGTGTCGGTGAAAAATGTCATTTTATGTTTTTACGCCAATACTTGTTCTTACTTAATTTATTTCTTATTTATTCATAAAAGTTCTCGGCAAAAATATTTTCGAAAGCTAAGCAATATTATTCGATTGTTGGGGAAATTATTCGATTAAGCGGCGATCTTTAATATTGTGTCTATGGGGAAATATTCGGTTCAGGGAGGTTTTATTCGTATGCGAGGTATTCGTATATCCGTTCCCCGGTTAAGCGGGGCTGATAAGTGACAAAATGATGCCTTGAATTTTACCAGAAATAATACAGAGAAACAAGTTTTTGGAATCTTTAATTATTTGCCCATGTATCCCCACTATCGAATATGATGTTTTTGGTTCTGCCGAAGATGAGCATTGAAAAAATTGTTTTTGGAAGCATGAATTGATTGCCCTGGTGTTCCCGAAAGCAAAATATGATGTTTTAAATTCTTTCAAAACTAAGATACTTTTTTGAACGCAAAAATTATTTGCCCTCTTGTCCCCGATATCAAAAAATCAAAAAACGTCGTCATGAATTCTGCCCAAATTAATCATAGAAAAACAAGTTTTTGACTTATAAATTATTTGCCCTCGTGTCTCCAATGATGTCTAAAATTCTGCCAAAATTTAGCATAGAAAAACATGTTTTTCGACTCAGAACTGTCCCCGATATCGAAATAGGATCCCTTAAATTTTGCCGAAATAAGCCCCAGAAAAACATTTTTTTTTTTTTTTTTTGATGCATAAAAGATTTGTCCACAGGTCCTCCATAGCAAAATATGATGTCTTAAATTCTGTGCCACAGAAAAACATATTTTTTCTCACAGAAATTATTTGCCCTCGTGTCCCTGTTGTCATTGCATGATATTTTACATTGTGGCAAAATTAAACAAAGAAAAAAACGTTTTGGACGCCTAAATTATTTGCCCTCGTGTCCCCGATATCAGAAATCGTTGTCATGAATTCTGCCGAAATCAAGCGTAGAAAAACATGTGTTTTGACTTTTAAATTATTTCCCCCCGTGTCTCCTCCTGCTCTTTTACCCCAAAACCAGTCAGGCTTTCACTTCGCAACATTAAAGTGATTACACCAAAATGAAGAAACATTTTTAGGGCAACTGAACATTTGTATTTCCCCGCACAATAACAAAGCGTTTGCTTGAACAGCCTTCCAAATTTATATGGTTAAATAGATTTTATTCATTCTTGACCCCCGTATATCATAAAAGAGGATAACATGTTCAGAAATTTTTTAAAAAAAGAGGTTCTTGTTTAATGTGAACCCAAACTTTTCTGTAAAATCACATTTCCTAGTTCGTTCAAAAGTGGTTTTTTTTTTAAGCATTCGGATTTTTTTTTAACAAATTTTTTATTTTGTGTGCACCACAGCTTTTCGGAAAGTTAAAACAGTTTAACAGTTTTCTAAAAAAAGTTAGCTCGCATTCCCCATGGACACGCTTGGGTTGATTTCTAGTTCCATGTCAAGAGTAAAGATGGCAGCACTACTAAATATGGCTCATGTAAGGGAGGTGCGACATTCCAGTTTTATATTCTACTTTTAAATTTTCATTTCGTGTCAAAAACTGCATTTTCATGGAAAGTGATTTTTTTTCGTAATAACTGTGCGAAAATCAACCGTAATTTCAAAGTTTTTCTAAATTCGCTTTTGCCCCTGGAACGAAAAATGTCTTTTGGTGGGAGCAGTAACTCTTCTTTTATGTACATAGATGGCAGCACTACGGGACTGCTGTTCCTTTGGATCATTTGTGACATTAGAGTGATTCTCGAAAAAATGTCCCGTTTGGTCTGCTACGTTTTTTATTTTCTTCAGCTAACCAAAGTCTTCAAACGAAAATAATGCTGTTGGGAATAATACATGCGTTAATATACTATCAAAGCATAACAGGTAATCCCATATTTGAATAATAGTTACTTAATTAAAATGAAAACTTAGCGTTACGCACGGGACATTTTTTCGAGAATCGCCCCATAGATGTGGGTTTATTAATGAGAAGCAAAGGGTTGCAAGTGGACTATTTTAAGTTTCGAGTAAAACGCGTTTAGAGATCAGAGCCTAGGTAGGCTTTCATTGAAATCTTTTTCTAAATCATGCTGTACAGCAGCACCTACCAGGGCTACTAGTACAATCTCTGGTTCCAAGACAGAGGTTTACCTACTCTTTGTACTGGTCATCTCAAAATTTTTAATTTTTCCACTTGCATCCGTTTGCTTCTCACTGCCTCATATAATGTACAAATACACTATATAATTTCAGTAAAAATATTGGCATCTGAATTTGCTTTAGAACTTTTTTAGTTCTGTATTTTCTTCAGTGTCAGTTTTACACGCACTCTAGTTATGTGAACATTTTCAAGTTCTTGGCCAAATCTGAAGAAGATTTTTTTTGTAATGACACTATTTTTCTTTTTTATCTGCCCTCACCAAGAAGACTACTGATTTGGAACACATTCGCCTTGAAGGAGTTCAACTGTCGCATTTTTGGATTCGGTTCAATTTAACTCGTTTCAAATCCTTGCATTTTAACCGACCATTTCTTTTTACGCTATTCAAACCAAACTCATTCATCCTATTACTTTTTCAATGGCTTCGTCCAGTTGTAGTTAAATTGCAATAGTTTTGCCAAATAGTTTGAAATTCTCAACGCAATCTGTAGTTAAAAAATTTTCTTCTGCGTTTCGAATTCGTCTGCTCAGTTTGCTTTCTGTATAAATAGATAGTCATGCAATGCGGTTTAGGTCTTTGAACTATTATTTCAAGCAGTGTTAATTTTTTAAATTTTAACATTCAACATTTTATAATTTTCGATTTTTTGAGTGCAAAATTTTGCGCGAACTTTCGTTGAAATTTCGCAGTGTGCTACTATAAAATAGAGCTTTTTTTTTTTCTTTTTTTTTTTCTTGGAATCTTGAAACTATTATAATAAATCAGTCATCAATAATTCATCGTGTGTCTGCTGCCGATCTCGCAATTAATTCGAACTTGTCTTTAGCACACCCCATTAATGCATATCGTAATAGTAAATTACGGTAGGCAGTCTACGAAATTCACAAACAACCACTATTAGTAAAATCATTGTAATAAAAACAATCTTCTAAACCATCGGCTCCAAAGAGGTTCGCTAAACTCAAAAGGTTCGCGAGAGGTACAATGAGGATTCGCGACGATAATACTGTACTGCAGGACAGAGGGGTGGGGGATTGGAAGACGGCTTCAAGCGAATTTTGTTCATCATTTATTCTTGTCTCGCACATTCGATACTCTTAGCAAAAAAATGTTAGCATACTTGCTGACACGATTTACATTTTATGAATTAAGAATCATCTTTACCTCTTTCTTTGAAAATGATACCACTGAAACCCTGACGAAACAGCTCCACTTTTGAATTTGAAAACAATGTTTTCAAACAAAAGTAAATGAAAGCGTTGGTTTTTTCGCAGCTTTTTATTGGGAAAATTGACTAAACTTGATAAAAACATTACATGGAGAATATGAGAGCGTCTCAATTATCTTCCATAAATTTTTGATATTTATTATACTTACTGTTTAAGAGTAACAAATATTTATTGCACGTCTCTGTGTTTTCGGATCACCACAAGACTTGCGATTGCTTTGTTTGTGTAAAAGTTATAGCAACAACAAAGATTACAATTTACTTCGAGCTTCTTTTTTGGAAAAAAAGGAAGGAAAAACGAGGTAGTAAAGAAGCAAAAAAAAAAAAAAAAGAAAATTGGGCGGAGTTAAAACCATCCAACTTAATTTGCACTGTATGTAAATAAGGAATTAATGAAGTTTTTGCAGAAAATTTCTCTTGCAGTAAGGTTAAAGTTATTTGTTTTGGTAAAAATTATTTTTGTGCAATAATTAGTTAACTATAGGCGTTTCTGCTATTTTTACCCGACTCCACCAGCAATTTTCGTTACATGCCACTCGTTTGCACGCTATTTATGGGTTTTCAATACGCTGGAGTTGTCACTTTTCATTAGTCCCTCGCTCCTGTTACACATTGTCACGATTTCATGTGCCCTCATCTCCCTCAAAGCGTGACGTCATTTGTGGAACGTCCCTTATTATACCTGTCACTAGCGCGGCCAGAAATATCATCTGGAGGGGTTATTTGATGAAAAATACCATCTGAAGGGGGTTATTTGATGAAAATTACCTTCTGGAGGTGTTTTTTGACGAAAAATACCTTTTGAAGCTGCTTTTTTTTTTTGATAAGAAATAACTTCTGAAGGGTTTTTATTGATCAAAAGGGCAACCCCCCCCCCCCCCTTCCTCATCTTTGCTACGCCACTGTATACCTGTCATCTCTAAATCTCTTTTACTCGGAAAATTCGCGGAAATACTTGTACGGGCGTATCGACATGTTATCTTCGAGAAAGTGACAGTCGTTATCGGTTGCGTAATAATGCTCACGGTCAGGACCCAATTTACAGAAATGAAAACACAAACCTTAAGCAGAGCCCCCCACAACCTGCTGGTAAACTAAAATAACACTCGGGGATTGGATATCGCAGCAACATAGATGATGATTTTGATTGGTGGCGACCTTATAATCACTGATGGTGAAACAATTCTGGGCAGTGTAAACAGTAATTTATAAGTCTGAAATAGCTTTAATTTTTGCAGAGGGGACGATCTTAACGTGAGAGATAGGTGCGTGTCTTGTACGACCAGTCCAAAATCAGTCCTGTTTACGTGTGTATCAAGGGCACCCATTTAGGGGGGGGGCAAGTGGGGGATTCCCCCTTTCAGAAATTAGAACTTTCTTGCTTTTAGTTCTTTTTTCTTTGCAAAAATGTAAAAACATTTCTTCGCCAGAAATTAATGAATAAATTATTAAAGCTGTCAAAGTTTAAAAATTCTAATCTGTACTGAAATCAGTTTCTCTGGGGAAATTACCCTGCTAAACCATGTTGAAAATATCTGAGCCTCTCCCCCTTAAAAATTTTATATATGGGCGCCCTTGACCCCTATTATAACTACAATAAAAAATTCTTTTTAAAGGTAATTTTATGCTCTGTAACTCAACATATATTATTTTACCCGCAATTAATTAAAGGTTTTGCGATATGAAACGAAAACTGAAAAAACGATCGCCTACGCCCGTCATATTTTGACAAACAACAAGGCTTTCGCTTTGTTTTTTGTCAAAATATTTTGCCTGACGCATTCCTCTTATTATAAAAATAATGTTATTAATGTTATGTTATGTTTTATTTAAAAAAAAAAAAAACAGATGGAGGTAGAATTTTGCAGAGGGATTTTGTACTTAAAAGAGCTGTAATACGTTTACTTGCTTATCTTTTTGACAAACGATGATTTTAATCTTTCAAACAAGAGGTTTAATTTCTGCCGAACTTGAACTCCAATATGATTTACTGTGATATCATTTAAAAGCTAGTGGGATGATCCAGTTTTTAGTAGATTTGGAACGGTTGTAGCTCAAACAATTGTTTTTGAAAATGACGTTTACATATTTTTGCGCCAATTCAAATTTGAGTGCTTCGAATGTTTCAAAGCTTGTAGCTCGCTGAAAAATGTAACTATCTCGATGAAAAAAGTTTCACTTTATAGGATTTTGTCTGCTTAGTTCAAATGTGTTCTTATTTCGTTTGTAGCTTCGAAGGAATTTCAGAAATCGGCCTTAACCTTTTTGGCTCATATATCTTCTTTCTTTCGTTACTGGGTTACGAATCAGACACGCTCTTCTAACACCCCCTTTCGTTTGGCAGATTAGATCAAACTCACGCCGCATATTAATAGATCATAGAAAAGCAATAATCGAATAACAAAATCTTTAGAACATAAACAAAGCTAACAGATGCAGAAGTTCACAATTTTTTTATAAAATTAAATATTTACAGACCATAAATTTAAAATTTCATCACATTTCATTTTCTGATCACAATGTTTTATCTTTTTATTTAAAAATAATATTAATTTTTAATTACAAACGATATCATGCGTTTATTTTTAGCCTATTTCTCGTTAAAGCAAAGTAAAATAAATAAATAGAGGAAAGATGGGTTATTGTGTCGTAAAAATGTCGTTAAGTACAAAAAAAAGTGAAATAAAGAGTGGTGAAAAGTGTAGATGAGTGTACCGTGTTATACAATGGACGCTTGTATAAAAATCGCAAACGCATTCACTGACACACTATCGACGCCGCCAACGAAATTTTCTTTTGGGAAAAGGGTGCCAAGCATTAGAGACTGATGTTGCCAATGACTAAATTTCTTTATTAAATTAATGACCTAACTCTCTGTATAAGTCCCTTTTTTAAAATGATAAATTGGGACATTTGGGTGCTTCGAAGCTATCCTGTGAAACAACAGGAAGGTTCAA